>NC_090870.1:22573426-22585926 GCF_036669935.1 Montipora foliosa | reverse complement strand
CCACTGACGACCACATTGAAGAACAGCAAAAAGAGCTGGACGAACTTACAGAAAAGTTGGAAAATGCGGAGAGAGCACAAAAACAATTGTTTCTTATTGTTTTTCAGGTGAGATTTAAGGCCGACTGAGGTTTGAAGCTACTGCATTGCCACAGTCCATCTTTCCGAGAAGGCTTTCTTTGAATTGTGTACTGAATAATGATGCCTAACTATTTGCTTTATTTTGGTGTTCGGTGGCCAGTTTCAGTTGAAATGGACATGAAACGGCTTTGACCTTCCTAACCATAAATGGCATGCACTTGTTAGATACGCTGTACTTCGCTTTCTCTAAGAAATGTATCTTTTCTTAGAATTACAAGGCCACAGCTCAGTGCACAGGTTTTTCGGTTGTTTCCGGTTGAAATTAACACTTGTTTAAATTTCAGCGTTTTATCATGATCCTGACTGAGCACATTGTACGGGCAGAGCAACAGCAGCTTGAAGTCGACACTCAGTGGTTCAAATATACGACAGAGAGGCTTCGAGAAGTGTTAATCACGGTATGCGACCAACTCATAGGAATACTTTTTTTGTACATGATTATTTTTACAGTTCAAGGTGTCCATGTTGTCTAGTGTCCTTTCGTTTATAAAGGACAATCTGTTCCCCATAAACTTTCAGCATTGAATGTGGGAAAGGAAAATCCTTGGTATCAAGTACAAAACTGAGAAGATAGACTTACAGTTTAGGAAATTAAGACGTTTTGGTGTTCTCGGATCTGAGGGCCCCTTTTATTCACAGGCCATATAACTTTATTCAATGAATAAGTCACTATCCATTGAAGAAAAGATACTTCGTGTTGAACGTTGTCCAAGGTTTCCGCACTCGCCTTAGATGTGCTTAGAGTGTGCATATTCACAGTTACGTGGGCAAGTATTGAAGTCTTTGCAGAGATTGAAACTGGCAGATGGTGACTTATCCATCGGAGAAAGTTATCCCGACGTAAGTGTAGCGGATATGATATTGACAGTAACTTAAAGCAAAGTTACGCGTTCAAGCTCTTCTGCATCTCATTTGTTTTCATCTTTGAACTTATTTTAAAGTAAGGAATCCGTTTACCATTGAAGTAGGCCATTAAACTAGGTTCTTGCGACCACTTTTCCAACCCTAGCAGGACAATTGTCACCTGAACCTAGTTTAGTGTCCTAGCTCACGTTGGCCCGGGTTGGATTCCCAGACTGGGCTTTATACGTGGGTTGAGTTTGTTGGTTCTCTACTCTGCTCGGAGAGGTTTTTCTCCGGGTAAAAGTTCTTACTGACATTTTGGCACCCATCCAGAATCGTAATGGCTACTCTGTTCTTAATTCTTCTGAATTTTCTAAAGACGTGGCAAACATGGAGATACTGGACGATGAAATAATGGTTTCGTTCGACGTCGTTTCCCTATTTACAGCCATCCCAGTCCAGAAAGCTTGTGCTTATATCCGTAACAAATTAATGGATGATGATACTTCACAGTCAAGAACCAACCTCACTACTGATAATGTTATCTCGCTGCTGGAATTTGTTCTTTTTAACAGTTTTTCGTCTATAATGATTGCTTCTACAAACAAATACATAGTTGTGCTATGGGAAGCCCGGTTAGTCCTGTCGTCGCCAACCTTTTCATGGAGGCTATCGACGAATCAGCCATATCGTCCATGAGAGTTCCCCCCAAAACCTGGAAAAGGTATGTTGATGACAGTGTTGTCATCATCAAGAAAGATTGCGTACCTGAATTCCACGACAAATTAAACTCTATAGACCCCATGATTTCTTTTACTATGAAAAATAGAGCAATCAACAAATCTCGTTTCTAGATACCCTAGTCTCCAGGAAGAATGGTTTCATTGTCATTGACGTCTTTCGTTAACCAACGCACAAGGACAGATATTTGGACTTCAGTTCCTATCATGAGAAGAAACACAAAATAAGTACTGCATCTACCCTCCTAAACCGTGCTTGTAATCTACCGAATACTTTGGAAGGGAAATCGTCTGAAGTTAATTACGTCACTAACACCCTTCTTGCCAACGGCTATCCACCTGCCGTCATCTCTAACGTATTAAAAGAGAAAAACCTTCCCCGGAAGTTATTCCTTCACCGGAAGAATTGGTGGGCTTGTTTTTCAATCTGATTGAAATAAATCCACCGCTATGGCCTGACTTCCTTATGTTCGTGGTGTCACAGAACCCCTCACACGTCTTCTTCGAAAGAATGGAATTAACGTTGTTACTAGACCTCACAAGACTTTAACAAGAATTCCCATCCCCCAAGTTTAGGCCTCCTATTGAACTTCAGACCAATGTGGTGTATAAAATCCCTTGCGTCGATTGTTCCTGGAGCTACATTGGTGAGACTGAAAGGTGTTTTTCAGCGAGGAAAAAGGAACACTTTCGTAATGTAAAACTATGTAAAACTGGCTCTAATATTGCAGCTCACGCTTGGTGTAACAATCACTCTATTGATTTCAACAATGCCAGAGTAATTGACAAGGGAAACATCCGAATCCGAAAAACTTTGGAATCTTGGCACACCGCTAATACTAATGAAGCTGACAATAACTCCAAGCGTTTGCCAAAACAATACTCTATTCCTTTAGATTAGCGCATTTTTCCCTTTTATCGTTTTTACAATTTTTCCGCACTTCCATTTTGTATATATTTCCATCTCGCGCATTTACATCTTAGTTTTTAAAGGCTTTAGTCTGGAAGCCGAAAGCTTACGTTTTTATATTAAAAGAATTTAACCAGAGAACGCTTTTTTACATGAATTTGTTGATTTCAGTTAACAGTGTCCCCAATTACTGCTCCAGCGCCAGAAGACTAGACACTTAAATGAAGTTCCTTTCCTTTCGTTTTTCCCTATAGCTCAGTGGTTGAGCATCTGAAGAAGTAATCAACTCTCGCAAAAGAGCACTCGAATTTTTTTCGAGTATGCCTGAGCCAACATCGAAAAATACATCTCTTAATAATAATAACCATCGTCATTATCATCGACAAGTGAAGAGTTTTAACCAAACAGGGAAATCCAGAGTTCGCAGAAAAGCCTCTCGAGGCGGAAAAGAGAACCAACAAACTCAACCCAGAAAAGGCGTATGGTCCGCGCGCAAATTGGCCCGGGCCAAATTGATGGTAGGCGCCAACTTACATGTACTCTTCAATCAGGAAGCCGTCTACTAGTTAGGTTATATTGTTTTTCTTACCAGTGTTTGGTTTTTCATTATTTCAGAATTATGAGCAAGTGTTCAAGTACTTGCGCTCACTTGAAACACTTCTGTTCACAGCGGACCTGGATTCACGCATTTTGAGTCTGTTCAGTCAATTTAAAGCTCTGAGAACTTAGACTATCATTTATCCTGGACTTTCCAAGCGTTTTTGTTGTTCTTGACTCAATTGTGTTTAGCTTGTAATACACAAGGGGGTTGAAGATTGAACAAAGGACAAAGGGAAATAATTAACCGTGGGTATTTTTAGCACAAAGGTCTTAGTTGGCTAAGGGCAATGTTGTGGTTTTAAGTTATACTTTTTGTTATCTTTTCAAATCTTGATTTTGAAAACTCTTTTGACTCTTTTTACCCAAACGTTGGGTTTTATGTGTAGTTGGCCTCCATTTAGATGACTACTCTTCCTGGCACAAGCTTGGTCACTTTTACACTTTGCATAATCCCATGGACTTAGTGCTTTAATGAAAGCAATAACGAATTTCCATTCCGCCAACTTCTCATTAGTTCCTTAAAGGACATTAAACTGGGTATTGAAGGCAAAAGAACCCATCAGACAACCTCCTTTGCTACTTCATGGAAAGTACGTAAATACCATACGGATACACTTTTCATGGCGTATTATGATGTTTATTACATCCATACTGAGATTTAATTAAATTCTTGTTTAAAGTGCTACTGCGACGAAGACTAAACCCTAAAGTTGACAAGAAAGTGTATCCACGGCTAACCTGACGCTGATTTACATCTGTAAAGGCTGCCCGAAAGTGTGCAAATTTTGTCCCCCAAGTATTCGAACCCAAAATTTTTGTCAAGCGGCGTTCACTCCGTGACGTCACCTCATCATCTAGCGAAGTCTTGTCGCCGCATACTTTTAGTAAATAGAGTAAAAAGAAATGTTGTCTTCAAGTCCTTCGTCTTTTTCGCCAGTGGACGGTTCGGAGTTGAGTTCAGACCAGAGTAGTGTGATTTAAGAGGACAGTGAAGCTTGCTTCATACCCTGTGACGAAGATTTAGAGCCACTTATAACTCAAGAAGAAGCTGCCGCCTACGAGGCAAACCCATGGGACTGCAATGAAAACCAAGACAGCGGTTTCTTTTGGGAATCCTGAGTAAAGCCGTTTCAAAATCTAAAGTTTGGAAACGCTACATTGACGATGTCGTTTCCTTGTGGGACATAAGTAAACCGAACATAGCGACTTTCATCGAACAAGCAAATTTACATCACCCTACTATTTTAGAGCGACGTGCCTTACCGTGGCCCCCAAACGAAGTCTTTTACAAATTATCCGCCAATCAGGGTGTGCGAATTTGATTGACAGTTATGCCTCCTTGCAAAGTTGGCACCGTGGTTTGTTGAACACCGATGAGTTGACGTATTTACACGTAGTTGTCAAATGCGAAAGTTTGTTCGGTGTCCACGGTAAGGCGCGTTGCACTGTAAATTGACGGAAGAAATATCTGACACTGAGACTGTTTCGAGACGCCATAGTATACAAAGGCACGAGATCAAGGATCAATCTTTCCTTAATGTACAAACACATTTTAAACAAACCGCGAGAGTTTCCAATATACGTATTTCACCTCTTGTCACCCACCAAGCGTTAAAGTGAAGCCCTACGAATCCTTAGAACAAACTCCTCAAAAGACACTTTCGAGGAAAACATTTGGAAATTTCAAAAACAGTTGCGGGAGAGAGGTTGATAATTGTAAGCTTTGAACCGGTCCGGCGCCCTCAAAAAAAATTTTGGGAGGAGTTTTATGTCTTAGTTCTAAGAAAGACGAAAAAGAACTGACAAGGCTACGAGCTGGCTGACAGTCTTCGCGTAATGGTGAGGGTCAAAGAAATTTTCATGTATGTTACTACTATTTGCGTCCATCCTTGGAAGTGTGACGAATGTGGCGCGAAGTTTTACTTTTCCGAGTCAAACGTTAACGCTTTGTCCGGTTGTGTGTCACTTTTGACGAATGAAACGTGGGCGGTTATGTCGTGAAATTGGCAATATTTTTGGTTGCCTGTGGTACGTGGTACGTGGTAAGGCACTGAATTGGGTGGTATTCAACTGCAGCGTTCCAGTTAATTTTTATCAAGTGGGGGGTCATTCAGGGGTCATTCAGGGGTCACCCACATGTTGTGCCAGCAGAGGCCCTTTGCCTCACTTGTTTACTTATTTTGTAATGTCCTGTCCCATTTTGAGGTCTTTTAGTTTTTTGAGCTTTGGTAATAAATTCAGTTTAGAGATAACAAAACACGCTCTTGAGTAAAATTCACTCGTTTCTTCAAATAGTCTGCAAGAAAACTAACTGCAAATTGCTCTGACGGACGTTTTCCTGTATGTCATGCAGATGCACTAAGCAAACGTTTATTGTACACATTAAGGAAGACTGAAGACGTTGTTTCCTCTTCATAATTCCTCTTCTTTTCAGTCTAGTCTGATGCCAGGTCAAAACATTTTCTTCAGTTAAAGATAACAAAACACGGTCTTGATTAGAATTCACTTGTTTCTTCTTTAAATAAATAGTCTGCAAAAAAACTAACTGCAAATTGCTCTGACGGCCGTTTTACCAGCGTGTCTTGCAGTTGCAAATGTTTATTGCACACACTAAGAAAGGACTGAAGGTGTTGTTTCCGCTTTATAATTCCTCATCTTGTTAGTCTTATCTGAAAAAAGACAAAGACAAGTCAAAAGACAGATGAAAAAAATAACATAGTTTTTATATATAACTCTGAATCGAATTCTCATCGAAAGATTAATGACAATCGATCTTAAAAACAAGAAAATTTCTGCAGTCTCTGACTTTCATGAACTAGATCCTCCGTGAGGGTACACTGGGTTGCCTGTGGTACGAGCAGCGCTCCAGGCAATTTTTTTCAAGTTGGGGGGTCATTAAGACCATTTAAGGGGTCACCCAGAAGTCATACCAGCAGAGGCCCTTTGGCTCACAGGTCCTCACACGTTCGTACGACAAAACAGATTCTTTTCTGAGGTTAAAACCTGGCTACCGGCCTATTAATTAACCATTTGTCAGAAAGAAGAAATTCCTGTCCTCTTTAAAAAAAAATTGACACGCATTACTTACGTGTGGTAGTGAAGTAACACAGCGATTTATTCCATAATGTCAACTGAGCAGTGTGTTGTCTTCCAGGAGATTCAAGTTGTCCTTGCGTAATAGTGCACAATATTGTTTTGGTATTGTCTATCATTGTACATAGTGCCATGGTAGAAGTCTTGGGTAAATAGCATGAGAAGACATGTGGTTACTAGCAAAGTACTGAACCCAGAAAGATTGAAGAAAATAAATGGGAAGTGAAAAACATTGTTGTCAACATGTCAGCAGACATGTTGACAGTTGTCTTTGTGTAATATGTAGGTCTAACAGTACACGATATTGTTTAGGTATTGTATATCATTGTCGCGCCATGGTAGAAGTCTTGGCTAAATAGCCCCTTGAGAAGACATGTGGTTACTAGCAAACTACTGAACCCAGAAAGATTGAAGAAAATAAAAGGGAATCGAGAAACATTGGCTTCTGGGCTGACATGTTGATCATGCAACTTCTTTCCATCACAAGTGTAAGCGTGCACTAACAGCATCTTACGGCTTTGTAAACAAAAGTTGAAAGCTGAAGTTAAGCTCTGTCCGGCGGGGTTACTCTTTCAAATGCGAACCAAGCAAGATACAGATTTTGTTAGCTTGCTTTATGCAAAACAAATATTGATGTAAAAGTAAATAAATATGGATGCACAGTTTTTTTTAAGAAGAGCAGAAGGAAGTTTCAGGACTGTCGATCGAGAATAAAATAATTTGCCATCGGTAACAAAATTTACGACATGAAAACAACATTAATTTTGAACCACGAATATAAAAAGTTACCATCTGCGAAAAACATTTTGGGAGATTTTAGTTGTTTTGTTGTAATTGGCCGTTTTTATACTACAGACGCATAATTCGTCTGGGACGAACTTGGGCAAACTTTTTTTCTGCGTCTGTTAAATTCGTCTAGTATAAAGACGGCCACAAGACGCATTATGCGTCTGGACGAAGAATTTATTTTAGTGCGTCTTCGAAGACGCACTAAACTGGAAAGTTCGTCCAGACGCATTATGCGTCTAGTGCCCGTCTTTATACTAGACGAAATTAACAGACGCAGAAAAAATGTTTGCTCAAGTTCGTCCAAGACGAATCATGCGTCTCATATAGTTCGTCCCGTCTTTACACTAGACGGATAACATGAGAGACGCATAATTCGTCTGGACGGATTATGCGTCTCTAGTATAAAAACGGCCAATTGTACTTTTGGCTGCAACAAGTAAATCGCACATCGAATTCAGTGGGCGCAGTGATCAAGTTACCGCGGCATGTTTACTCGCGAAACAGTGAAGCATCTGTGTCAAATGATGCCAAGATACCGGGTTTTTGTTTTTGTTAGTTTTCTTTTTCTTTCAATTGTTATAAATTTTGACAAGAAATGTGCGAATTCAACACAAAGATCACAAACGCCCAACTCTCAGAGGTTGACCATTCTTTCTGGAAAATCAAAAATTTACTCTCCAAGACAAGGTTATTTATCACCAGGTAATTCCATCGTTTTGGTAATAGCAGCTAATTTATTATTCATCAGCGTCAGTCTTTTGCCGATTTTGCGGGTCATTTTGTTGAATCCAACGGACCCGTTTATTTTCGTGACTTATGCGTTACCACAAAAATTTTTCCCGTATCACATTTCAACACATGTATGCAAATTTGCTACGCTCGAAAATTACACAACACGATAAATTTACAAAAGCTGGAAATTTCACAGAAATATTTTCCAGCGAAACATTTATTGAAACAAGCAACATATTTGTTATAAGAGGCAAGAAACCCTTCCTATTTCAGTTGCGTGCGTGCAAGCGAAACACAATCACAAAGCATATGCAATTAAATAAATTTCTGACAGTCCACATCAAACCCTTTTCGAAAGAATCTTGACCGTAAATAATAAAGCACAAAAGAGACAACAAGCTTTCATTCAAATAATTTTTCACTGTCACATTTCCAATTTTTTTCAACCTTTGCAGAGTTGAGTACAAAATGAATGTTACTTGCCAGACAAACAGGCAAACTTTAAATAGATGCGACTTCAGTAAACAATGTGAGACACACAACAGAGATCACAGATCTACTTGTGGTGTTCGATTCCTTCTCTGTCTTTGTTGAACCCGTAAGTTACCAGAGAAATTTCCATTTGGTTTCAGTGTTGTACGTAACACCACCTTGGCGAAATATTAGAAGTACAGCTCATTTTGATTTCGGCTCGACGAGCGAAAGATTCACACTGTCTAAGTCCATTAATCGTCGCTTTTAAGATTCCAGATCTTTATGTTTCACCGCCTGTCTTGACGTTCCATTCTTGAGCTCCATATGGGTATATTTTCTTTAAAGATGTACTAAAACGCCATTCGCGTTACAATGACTTTCGACGCCATTACAGGTTAATTGTGCAGAGCAAGCTACGCATTACCCCAGCCCCCTCAAACCTAACAAAATATAACCTGCGATCAGGCCCATTTTTAGCTTCTCCCATATGTTCTCTTATGTCGTCGCTCGCTAAAATTGGGCCTGACCAAAAGTCTCTCAAGAATTCCGTTTGGTCGGCCAAATTTTGGCCGACCAAACTCGTGATCTGATTGGCTGTTGAAACGCCGGAAGTGAAAATGCCATCGTGATTGCGCGGAGCTCTCGCGACGTCCTCGAGACTAATCCGCCGTATGTTTACGAAGGAATTTGCTCCCTTTTGTTCTTACAATGCCGTGGACGGTGCAACTTGATTTTATTTGTATAAATGGAGATATGCCATCTGAAATATCTCATAACTTGTCCAGAATCGGGTTTGAATCTCTGGAACGAGTGAAATTAGCGATTCCGTTGTCGAGCTCTGTGGCCATGGGGTTGAAAGTACTTTGGCACAAACTTCCCTGATGTTTTGAAAGCCGCTAAATAGCTGGTTCTTTCAAATGGCAATGAAAGCCGATGCATATTGGTTTCCTGGATGAGACAAGGGACATATATATCAACAGGAGGAGATGCTGATAAAATCGCAAGTTACACGAATGCATGTTTTGAATATCTGTGTGTCAAACGGCTTTATTTATTTACTGTACATGACACGGTTTTTTTGCACACTTCATAATATTTCCAGTTGATTTAACTTAAAACTCACCCTCCAGAAACTAAAATGGCATGTTTCCAGAGAGATCAATTGTACAACAATAAAAGAAACTTTGCGAGTCCATCTTACTGTTCGTACTCCATCAAAAAATTAACAGCCAAACGTATCATGATTTTACTGCGCGCAATTCTAGAAATACACTGCAACTGAAGATATTACCCGAAAAAATCACCAAAAAAACCTTCATGGGCAAACACGTTAAAGGAATAATGTATTTCTCTTTTTTTTCTTTAAAAATTTATTGCCAAACCGTCCAACGACAAAATGCTAGGTTATCTCAATTACAAATTAAGATGTCAAGCTTAAAAGATTGCATATTCAGTGAAGTTCGGAGGGAGAATTACACCGGCCTTTGCCGCAATATAGTCGTCGAAAACATTCCCCATGCTTTAAATGTGTTTTTCTCAAATTAAAGCCAACGGTAACTTTCGAATTCGTTTATAATATTCCTCCCACGGTAATTAACTTTGGTCAAAACAAAATAGCGTGAATCTGCCGTCCACGCGTGTATTGGTGTAATGGAAGTAAATTTGATTGGCCGATGAAGGACATGTCAATCAATCAAAAAAAATGGGCGGAAGGAATTTCGAAGAGGAATTTGGTCAGGCTCTATTTTTCGTTTCGCCAACTCCACGTAGCACGCGAAACTAAAATAGAGCCTGATCGCAGGTTAAACAAAATACGGCCACAAGACTCTATGCACAAAGACACCACTTAGCATGGGAGTGACAGGCAAAACTTTTCCCGACAAGGGGAAAAATAACAAGCGAGATGCTTCCGTGAAGCATACACTGGGTTGCCTGTGGTACATGTTACAGAAAATCAGAAGGCAGTGAATTGTGTGGTATTGAACTACAGCATACCAGTCTCTGAAGAATAACAAATAAAAGAGAAGCCAGAAACATTGGCTTCTGGGCTGACGTGTTGATAATTTTCAAGTTCTCTCACAACTTCTTTTCACCACAAGTTTAAGCGTGCCCTCTGAGCATCTGACAGCTACAATAGTTCGCTGAAATTTATCCCTATTCGGCGGGGTTAGCATCTGGATGGGAGACCAAAAACAATATACCCCTCAAAACAGAAGCATTGGACAGAAAATTCTATTTTAACGCTAACAAATGCGGACCAAGCAAGGAACTGATATTGTTAGCTTGCTTTATGCGAAACAAATATTGATGCAAAAGTAAATAAATAGTGGTACAAACTTTTTGGGAAGAGCCGGAAGGAAGTTTTCTGGACGGTCGATCGAGAATAAAATATTTTTCCATCAGCAACAACATTTATGACACGAAAACAACATTAATTTTTAACCCCGAATATAAAAAGTTACGATCACCGACAAACATTCTGGGAGATTTTTGCTATTGTACTTTTGGCTGCACAAGTAAAAGCGCAGAATCGAAAGTTACATCGGATTCAGAGGGCGCCGTGATGAAGTTACCGCGGTGTGTTTACTCGCGAAACAGTGTCAAATCATCATTTGACACAGATACCGGGTTTTTGTTTTTGTAAGTTTTCTTTTTCTTTCAAGTGTTATAAAGTTTGACAAGAAATGTGCGAATTCAACACAAAGATCACAATCGCCCAATTCTTCAGGTTGACAGTCAAAACTTTACTCTCCAAGACGAGGTTATTTATCGCCAGGTAATTCCATCGTTTTGGGGATAGCAGCTACTTTATTACTCATCAGTGTCAGATTTTTTTTGCCGATTTTGGGGGTCATTTTGTTGAAACTCAAGCAAGCTTCCAACAGACCTGTTTATTTCCGTTACACTATACCACAAAAATGCTCCCGTATCACATTTCAACACACGTATGCAAATTTGTTAGGCTCGAAAATTACACAACATGATATTAAAGTTCACAAAGGCTGGAAATATCTCGGTAAAATCCTTTTCCAGCGAAAAATTAATCGAAACAAACAACATATTTCCTATTAGAGGCAAAAATACCTTCCTATTTCAATTGCGTGCGTGCAAACAAGAGTTAAATACATTTTTGACAGTTCACATCAAAACCCATTTCGACTCGGAACGCTGACCGTAAATAATGAAGCACAAAAGCGACAACAACTTTCATTCAAATAATTCTTCACTGTCACATTTCCAAATATTTTACACCTTTGCAGAGTTGAGTACAAAATACCGGTAAATGTAAATTATCAGACAACTAAGATGCGACTTGAGTGAACACTGTGATGCATTCTTGTAGGCGTTCGATTCCTTCAATGTTAATTTGTTAAATCATAGTTCATAGTTAGTAACTGTGGTTAAATCCATAAAAAAATTGCTATTTGATTTCCGTGTTTTATATAATACCAAGTTAGTAAAATATTAGAAAACAAAGCTCACTTGATATCCAAAGGCGAAAAATGAAATTGTTGTCGAAGACCATTACTCATCTCTTAAAATCCAGATATTTATTTTTCAGCGCTGTCTTGCTCATCCAATTGACGATCCATTCTTGAGCTCCATGAGGGTATATTTTGTTTAAAGATCCACTAAAACGCCATTCACGTCAATGACGTATTAGTGAAATTTCCAATTGTTATACCGGAAGACTGTGCAGAGTTGAGAACAGGTAAATACAAATCTGACAAATAGCGAGACAACTGAGATAACAGATCCACTATATGGATTCCTTCTCTGTCTTTGTTGGACCCATACTGAGTTACCAGAGAACTGTTCATTTGGTTTGAGTGTTGTGCAAAACACCACACTTGGCAAAATTTTAGGAAGACAGCTCACTTTGATTACGGCTCGACGGGCGACAGATTGTTGTCGAAGTCCATTACTCTTCGCTTGTAACATTCGACCGCCTGTCTTGTTCAGTATCCGATTCGCTTGCCATTATTGAGCTTCATAAGGGTACATTTTGTTCAAAGATCCACCAACGCCATTCGCGTTACATGACTTCCGACGCCATTGCCGGTTAAGTTAATCGTTTTACTGTGTCCACCAGAGAAATCTACGCATTTCCCACTACCCTCTCGATCCTAAGAAAGTACGCTTAGAAGGTTCTATGCACAAAGACACCACTTAGCAGGG
>NC_090870.1:22565926-22568426 GCF_036669935.1 Montipora foliosa | reverse complement strand
TTGGCTATTACATTACGTGACAAATTGACGCGAGCATGATGCGTACAGCGTTGTCTAGACTCTTATCGACAACTGCAAATTAGCCACAAGAAAGAATTTCAAGGTGAATCATATCCGAAAATTTTAAAAGAGTGAGAAATTTAAAGTGCCCCTGTGATCAAAAAAACTACCTCCTTTTTTCCTTCAGATTTTGAAAGTGTGTTTGCTTAACAACTGACTGGCGAAATTTTGAGCTTTGATTTTTATCCAAAGGCCGTTTACTTTGAGTGTAAGTTTTGGATTTCACGGTCCGCCATTACTCACGTTCAAAACTGACCGATTGGACCTCAGACGGTTGGATCCAGGAAAACGTGACGTCAGAGGCTCACTAGCTTAAAGGGGCTAGATCACGCTGTTTTAGGTAATTTTGTTTTTGTTAGTTATGAGCTCTAAACGTCAAATTGGCAGAGCAAGAGTCTTTTATTTGCAAAATCACGGCCACATAACAATTGAGAATGATTTTCCATCTGTTTAAATGACATTTTGATATAAACTGATATAAATTTGAAAAAAGGTGGACCGACGTTTTTCAAATTTACCCAAATGCAATCCACTTCAATCCTCCCCAGTTTTGTCCATCCTTGTCCCTTCTTAGCTTTCCTGTGTTTTGTTTGAGTTCTTCTATAGTTTTGAGCCGTTATTTTGTTATTTCAGTTAATTCTATGACCATTTGATCAATGCTGAAATTGCCTAAAATTGCGTGACCTAGCCCCTTTAAAATTTCAGCGTGTAAACGCAGCTTATTATATATGCAAAGCGTGAGTTTAAAAGTCTGAAAGCCCGAAACTCCCGTGCTGCATATTAATTCTGCGGCGTACACACGTATTGCATTCTTAAACTAGTGAGCCTTTGACGTCATTCTCTCTTCGATCCAGCTCTCTCGAAGAACATAACGTTCGTAATGGCGGACCATTAAATAGGAAAATTCCAGTTAAAATAAAGAGGTGTCTTTTTGAAATCAAGGCTTAAAACGTGGGTCACTTAGTGTTTTGTTAACATGGTTTTGAAATCCAAAGAAAAATATGAATTGATTTTTGGTCACGGGGGCACTTAAAGCAAAGGTTCTGAATGCGAAGCAGGTTCAGAAAATGTGGTAATTCTAAGTATTTGCTTTTGTAAGATAGTGGTCAAAGAGCTTAAGTAGGTGAGTATGTTAGACCACACATGAATATCGTAAGTGAGAAAGGGGTAGAATAGTGAATAATAAAGCATAGTAAAAATATCAATATTTACATTGTACCTCAATTTTGAAAAAAAAATCCTACGATCTTTGATAGTTTTAGGCAAAGCTCATCAATATGGTTCTTCCAAGTTAAGTTCGAATCAAAGGTAACACCAAGGTTCTTAACTGTGTTAACTTGTTTGATGTTTACACCATCAAAATGTCTCGTAAGGTTTCATTTTCTTAGAAAGAAACAGAAGAAAAATAGTTTTAGAATACTAAGTTCTGGTCTATTGGATTTCATCCACTCAGCAACTATGTTGAGCTCGCGATTTATTTTCGTTCAAGATCAAGGACGAGTGTTCTTTATTAGGAGGGTTTGACAGACAAATCCGACGATAGGGTAGGGCATTTCAACACTATTTTGGCCCGAGAGGGCGGGATTTCAACGACCCAATCTTCAAAAGTTCAGATGCCTGGGGTTTGCCTGTGAGGGGGTATGAGAGTTTCGAGTTGATCGGCGCATGAGTTTTTATTCCTTTACATTTCAAAGGATGAACAAGTATTTAAGAAACGGTCCAGATAAGAACGATACCAACAACGGCATGCTCCCCCTAAAAACTTTGAGATTTAGGGTCTCGGAAATGCCATTTCCGACTATTTTCGAAGGACATTTCAATAAATGAATGCGAAAGAAATGTAGTAGTTAGTCGCTTATTTTATCTATCTGTCGAGTTTTCTCTGCAGCAAGCTACAACACAAACAGAGGGTTTACAATACAAGCAGAGGGCAAAACGTTGCAAACTCTGTTATAATATCATCATCATCATCATAGTCCTATTTCTTTAAAAAATAACCGGGAACTGGGGGACTGGTGATAAGACTCACACTGTGTGGGGGCTTCGAAGGATTTTTTGCTTTCATCCACTACTACGTTTCTTGCTGTTGAGGCCTGGCTAAAAGGGTCCAACATGTTAGTGCATCATCCAACATTCTTGAATCCAACATGTTGCACTCATTTGGCCACCATGTTGCATCAAACATCGTCTTTAACATCATCCAACGTTTCTTTTGTTCTAAGATGAGAACAACAGTAGTAATGTAAGGGACTTAAGGGCAGGGAAAATTTATTGAATAATATATTGAATGCCTATAATTTTTTTCGTCGCGAGTGGCAGCGCAAAAAATGCATTGCAGATGCATTTTTGAGCAGGGGATGGCTCCTGTTTTATTGAATAATATATTAAATATTATAATCCATCAAATGTTTTCGCTCGCGCGCGATTGGTCTAAACGCGT
>NC_090870.1:22555926-22558426 GCF_036669935.1 Montipora foliosa | reverse complement strand
AGGGGATGGTGAGCAGAAAAACAGGAGCTTGGTGGGGAAATTTAAGGCGTAGCTTTAAATTTTGGTTCCTGTTTTATTGAATAATATATTGAATAATAATAATATAAAAATTAAAGAATTAAAGCCCTTATATTATTAAAGTAATACTGCAACAAAGTAATTTTACAAAAATATTTTTAAAAGCAATGTGTAAAACAATGAATTCAACCACAAAATAAATTCAAACAAAGAAACAAATAATAAATCCCCAATACTGCAATCCAATATGTTTAAATATATATATAATGACATTATTGAAAACTAAAGGGATTTTCCCGTGATTTTTAACCCATCAAAAGTTACACATTTTTTTCACAAATGTGTACACATTTGTGTAACTTTTCAGTGAAATTTTACACATTTGTGTAATTTTGGGTGTAATAGGTGATGACCGGAACTATCGTGACTGCCTAGCGTTACAACCGGATGTCACATTTAGTATTCAGATGATTGACAAGTGAAATAGGAGACAGAGAAGTATTGTGAAATAGGAAGGAACGCAAACAACACCAGGATCGTGAGACCAGTTATTTTGTAATTTTTGTTTCATTTTCGTTATTAAACCCGGGAATTGTCTGTACATCGTGAGTGCTTTTGTGTGCCGTACAACTTCGGGACATAAGTGGTGCCGGGACCAGGATACACTGGGAGAAAAGGAGTGAAGTCTTCAACTCCAGGCCTAATGCAAACATGGGAGACTCAGACAAAGAGAAATCCGACCAAGAGGAGACGGACATTTCAGGACATGAAAAAGATCTCGAGAAGAAAATCAAGAAAGAGATTGACAAACTTAAGTTCTACTTAGAGGAAGGTGATGAGCTGTTAAAAGACTGCGATTACAGCGAAATCGCGCTTACGTGCAAGCAAACAGATGAAATTCAAGACCGCCTAAACGACCTTGTGTCAACACTTCAAGAACTAAAAATCGACCGTGGAATATCGACGCGGAGAGCCGTGAGACAGTGGAAAAAGGACCTGAAGGCTACATACGCGCCGCTTCGGGAAAGGAAAACCAAGCTGAGCAAGGCTTTGGAGGAGAGAGAGCGAAGTAAAAGTCAAAAGGCCGAGGAGGAGAAACTCAGAGACAAATTCGAGCAGGAAGAGCAATTTAGACGCGAAATCCAAGAAGAAGAGAAGGAACTTTGGGAAGAAAAGATGAGAGCAGAATTAGCAATGGCGGAAAAGAAAATCGAAATGGAAAAAGCCGCGAAAGCCGCCCGTGCGAAACTACCAGAGCTTAAGATAACCCCTTTCAATGACACTCCAGTTGACTGGATCAGGTTTCAGAACATGTTTACATCACAAATACACGACAAGCCATTATCCGACGAGGAGAAATACGGATATCTTTTGGAGCTGGTGGCCCCTAAGGTGAGAAGTAGATTAGCTAATTTAAAGCCGGGTGCGCTGGGGTACAAAACCGCATGGGAAAGATTGAAAACTGAGTTTGGACAGAGTAAAACTGTTGTCGCTGCACATATGGGGGAGATAATTAACTTGCCAATGACCAGAAGATCAAATTACGAAAGGGTGCGCGAATTTTATGAGAAGTTGAGCAAGAATTTTGACGCGTTACAAACTTTGGGGGAGGGAGAGATGCTCAAGGGGTTCGTCCTGTCAACCTTAAACAAACTCTCCCAAGTGAAACCCGATCTAGTGAGGACGGACGAAAGGTGGGAAGATTGGAGCATGGAAAGGTTGATCGATTCTATCCAAAAATGGCTCAAGCGCAACAAGGCCGAAGACAATTATAAAGATCAAACGGATACAAAAGGAAAGGAACGCCATTACTTTAGCCAGAAAGACCCCCACTGCCTGTTCTGTAACCAAAACCACTGGGGAGATTCGTGCCCAACATTCAACACAATCGCGAAACGGAGGGAATTCTTTGCAGCAAAACGACCATGTTACAATTGCGCCCGCTCAGGACACACTGGGAAAGAATGTCGTAGCAGGGGGTGCTATAAGTGTAAGAGCAAACACCACACCAGCCAGATAAGTCTAAGGGGAATGAGACACAAGATCACAATGCCACTCTAAGCGGATACACGCCATCTGGCGAGGAAAAATCCCTACCCGCCATAGTACCGCTGAAAATCCGGGGGACTACGTTTTGGGCGTATCTAGACACGGGGTCGGGGAGGAACTTTATCTCCAAGGAAGCAGCTAAAAAGTTGAAGCTAAATCCAATACGTCACGAGACGCGCTACATTGTAACGGTCAACGGGACAAAGAAACAGTCGGTGCCAATCTATGACGTGACAATCAACTCAATTGACAATAAGGCAAGCGAAAAAATATAGATTACTGGGAGCAAACTTGCAGATTTCACAACTATCAAGAGACCCACGCTGACAGAACTGAAAGAGAAATTCCAACATGTACAGGGAAAGATGTTCTACAGAACCGCAAGCGAAGAGTATCCAATTCATGTAATACTCGGGGATGCTACTTACTGCAA
>NC_090870.1:22545926-22550926 GCF_036669935.1 Montipora foliosa | reverse complement strand
CCTGATACAATCAAAGATACAGAACCAAGATTACAAATCATATGCATTTGTTTAAAATTTGGGAAGCTCTTTTTGTACATCCAATAATTTTTATGACAGTCTTTATAGATCTCTTTTATTTCAACAATTTGCTCCAGTGATAAGTTCTTTGAAATATGGTTAAAGTTAAATATGTCTTGTCGTTTGTCTCTCATTATAATATTGTATATTTAACAAATAAAGAAGCCTTGACTGTGCTCTGTTCTGTTGTAAAGCACGCAGGAAGCGGCTAGAGCACGCAAGAAGTGTAGAGGTTTATATCAAATTTTCCATTTTTATTGTGAATTTTGATTGGATTTTTAAAATGTAAAAGAAAATGCTTTTTTTTTCTAATTTTATGAGGCATATCATCGAGATTATTAATTAAATTTACACTAGAAATACCATAATCTGCAGAAAATTCGCCAGAATTATCTGTTATGTATTTGAATACATTTTTACGATTTTCATGTGAGCTGATATGACTCTCGCCAAATTTTGGTCAACATATAGTTTATTTTCACTGTCATTTTTATCAGTAGGTATGGCCATATTTACCACTTTGTGATTATTAAGATTTATATTCCCTGTGAGTAAAGCTGTACCATCTTTTTTCAAATATAATTTAGATACAGTGGTTTCAAGCACTGAATTAGTTTCGTTTAATTGCTGCAAATTAACGGCATCTGAATTAAGAGAAGCCTTTTTAAGATTGATGATTTTATTGTTATTAAGATTGAAATTGCCTTTTAAAGCTGTGCGACAATTTTTTTAAATATATACTTGATCAACTGCAAGTAAAAGAGCAGAAACACTATTGTCTAGTTGCTGTAAATTTACAGCATCTAAGTTATCCGATGCATTTTTTATATTAATTATTTTATTATTGCTCATGTTGAGATTATTATTCATTTCTTGCATTCCATCTCTTTTAACAAAACAGTGTTTATATTAGGTTTAGATGCTTATTCAACATTAAGAAACCCCAGATTAATACAATCTTTGTTATTTTGTGGTCCTCCAACATTACTTATTTTATTATCACCAATATCAAGATGTCCTATCATACTAACAGAATGTTTCGAACTGGGGGGGGAGGGGGTCTGGGGGCATGCTCCCCCTAAAATCTTTGAGATTTAGGGTCTCGGAAATGCCATTTCCGACTATTTTCGAAGGACATTTCAATAAATGAATGCGAAAGAAATGTAGTAGTTAGTCGCTTATTTTACCTATCTGTCGAGTTTTCTCTGCAGCAAGCTACAACACAAACAGAGGGTTTACAATACAAGCAGAGGGCAAAACGTCGCAAACTCTGTTATAATATCATCATCATCATCATAGTCCTATTTCTTTAAAAAATAACCGGGAACTGGGGGACTGGTGATAAGACTCACACTGTGTGGGGGCCTCGAAGTGTAGAGTTTTCTTTTTGGCTTTCCTCCACTTCTACGTTTCTTGCTGTTGAGGCCTGGCTAAAAGGGTCCAACATGTTAGTGCATCATCCAACATTCTTGAATCCAACATGTTGCACTCGTTTGGCCACCATGTTGCATCAAACATCGTCTTTAACATCATTCAACGTTTCTTTTGTTCTAAGATGAGAACAACAGTAGTAATGTAAGGGACTTAAGGGCAGGGAAAATTTATTGAATAATATATTGAATGCCAATAATTTCTTTTGTCGCGAGTGGCAGCGCAAAAAATGCATTGCAGATGCATTTTTGAGCAGGGGATGGCTCCTGTTTTATTGCATAATATATTGAATATTATAATCCATCAAATATTTTTGCTCGCGTGCGATTGGTCTAAATGCGTCACGTGGGGGATTATTCCCCAGCTAAAACTGGGGAATATCCGAGGATATTCCCCAATGATATTCCTCAATTTTTAAAACCGACTTCAAGGATTCAAGTCTCACATTAAAATTAATGCTGGGATGGCATAACGGTTTGCTTTTGTAACAGAAGAAGAGATAAACCTGCTGGTCGATACAGCGGTACCAGAAAACGCCAGAAAATCCACTTCATACGCTGTTAACGTTTTTGACGGTAAGCTGTTTGTAAATCGTATCCGCCATTTGTATCCACACAATTAAAAAAGTATGTTTTCCTTTCACTGAAATGGTGTACCTTTTCCTCAAACATATTCTTTTAACTGAAGTGAAGTCTGTTCGAAATTCTGGAAATGAATAGTGAATGAGGCGGTTTTGGAAGCCAATTGACAAACTTTGACGTGTTGACATACGACGGACTGGCCGATACCGCTTGTTTTGGCTCCTGTTCACAGTTTTCCTCGAGCTTCGCTCTCGGAATACTGTTCGCTTCTCGGAACAGATAATGTCCGTGGACAAATATCCAAGCATATTTTCGCGCCAAATGAAGGCTATTGTTTATATAAAAATTGAAAATGTAAAAAGTTAAAGCCCTTATATTATTAAAAGTTTTACTAATATTGAATACCAATAACTTTTTTCGTCGCGAGCGGCAGTGCAAAAAATGCATTGCAGATACATTTCTGAGCAGGGGATGGCGAGCAGAAAAACAGGAGCTTGGTGGGGAAATTTAAGGCGTAGCTTTAAATTTTGGCTCCTGTTTTATTGAATAATATATTGAATAATAATAATATAAAAATTAAAGCCCTTATATTATTAAAGCAATACTGCAACAAAGTAATTTTACAAAAATATTTTTAAAAGCAATGTGTAAAACAATGAATTCAACCACAAAATAAATTCAAACAAAGAAACAAATAATAAATCCCCAATACTGCAATCCAATATGTTTAAATATATATATAATGACATTATTGAAAACTAAAGGGATTTTCCCGTGATTTTTAACCAATCAAAAGTTACACATTTTTTCCACAAATGTGTACACATTTGTGTAACTTTTCAGTGAAATTTTACACATTTGTGTAATTTTTGTGGTGTAAAAATACAAGAAATAAACAATAAAAATAATCAAAAACACATTGTTGTGGACAAGAAATAACTGAAATAGATTATCAAATGATTTGTACCATTTGTGGTAAGATATATTACGAATTTTATAAAAATTACACAGATTTTTATGAAAATATGTATAAGATAAGGAAAAAAACATTTTATGTCAGAAAATATCATAGTCAAAATGTCTTATCAGATATAGAACTCAAAAACAAATTACCAAAATCAACAGCCATAATAAACCGTGTTTGCAAGACAGTTTATCTAATAAACACAGTTTTACCACAAGTTAACAAAGATAGAAGAAGGATAATATCAATTAAAATTATTAAAGACAAGCTTTTTGAAAAATGGAATTGGAAATTTGATATCCCAATTACTAAATCCAAAAAGACTTTGCATGATTACGAGAAATATTGGAATCAGCTTTGTTTGTTGATCGAACTTTGAATTTTTATTTTATTGCTATTCATATTTATCCGCTATTGGACATAAATCGATTATTATTCCATCAATAATACTGCATTTATTTAATAATTGAATACATTTTTACGATTTTCATGTGAGCTAATATGAATCTCGCCAAATGTTGGTCAACATATAGTTTATTTACACTGTCATTTTTATCAGTAGGTATGGCCATATTTACCGCTTTGTGATTATTAAGATTTATATTCCCTGTGAGTAAAGCTGTACCATCCTTTTTCAAATATAATTTAGATACAGTGGTTTCAAGCACTGAATTAGCTTCATTTAATTGCTGCAAATTAACCGCATCTGAATTAAGAGAAGCTTTTTTAAGATTGATGATTTTATTGTTATTAAGATTAAAATTGCCTGTTAAAGCTGTGCTACCATTTTTTTAAATATATACTTGATCAACTGCAAGTAAAAGAGCAGAAACACTATTGTCTAGTTTCTGTAAATTTACAGCATCTAAGTTATCCGATGCATTTTTTATATTAATTATTTTATTATTGCTCATGTTGAGATTATTATTCATTTCTTGCGTTCCATTTCCTTTAACAAAACAGTTTTTATATTAGGCTTAGATGCTAATTCAACATTAAGAAACCCCAGATTGATAGAATCTTTGTTATTTTGTGGTCCTCCAACATTAGTTATTTTATTATCACCAATATCAAGATGTCCTATCATACTAACAGATCCATCCTTTTTTAAATAATCAGATAAATTAAAACTAGCAGAAGCCTGTGAAACTTTTTGATCAACGTAGAATTTTTTGACTAGTTCGTTCAAGTCACTAGCATTACGATAACTGAGTATTTTATTACCAGCCGTGTTAATATCCTTGTTTTTATCCAATATTTTATTGTTTATCTTTTACATAAGATATATGTGCTTTTAACGTCATAGAGTTATCAATGTAAAATTATGTTGCTGCATCTGTGTGATGTAGAGGCTCTTTTAACCCAGTAATGTTTTTATTACCCATATCAATTGGATTTTTCACATCGATTTTTATATTATCATCGTCAAATTTCATGTACCATTGACTGAAATATTGATATGGAACCGGGTCGTTTTTACCATCTCGTGCATTACCTATATCCTCTATTCGATTATAATTCATTTGGAAATGACCAGTCATAGCTTCAGAACCATCTCGTTTGATATAATCGGTGAGAATTACCTCCATTTGCTTTAATATGATCACATATTTGTTTTTCGGTTGAAGCATCACTGTCATCTGTTCCTGGTTTTAAATTAGTTATTTTTTTATTATTCATATCATAATTACCATATGTAGTTAGTTTAAAACCAACTCCAGGAATTCCTTCAATTATTTTTGTACTTGTCGATTCTAATAAACCGTTTGAATAACTCATGTATATATAATTAGTTATATTATTTCATTGAAGTTTTTTGTTGTAAATTTTCGTGGCTTATCAATATAGATAAAGCTATATGGATCCTTTGTTGCTTTTTCATATGCCTTTTTTGGAGTATTATTTTCGCGGCAAATAAGTGATTTTCATTAGTGCTTGGAAATTCATAGATCAAATATTACAAT
>NC_090870.1:22528426-22538426 GCF_036669935.1 Montipora foliosa | reverse complement strand
CTGAATGCATTGAACCATCTGGTTATAAACAAGTTAAAAATGGTAGACTTATGTTCTTTTGTACTTGTGCTGAATGCGGCATTAAAAAGACTCGATTTGTTAAACAGAATAATTTAAACTCATTAGCCCCTCAGAATTAGAGGGGCTTTATAAAAATAAATCTCAACCTATCATGGATGAATTCGATAGAGCAATGCTTCCACAAAGCATGTCTGGATATGGTTTTGCAACTAATTTAGGAAACACAGCAGCTGATCCTTTTTTAACCAAAAGCATCCCTTATCTCGGTAAAAAAAACAGTCGAAATGGGACGATATTATACATCAGAAATGTTACGAGGTCCAAAATTGCATCAAAAAGCCATTGAGTATGCTTTGGATAAGCTTAATCCAGCTATTTATAATGTTGGAACACAAGCTTTAAATCAATTTTCTACAAAGACTAGACCAAAGAAAAAATATAAAACAAACAGAAAAGACGTTGATGGTAGTGGTTTAGATATTCAAAAACAGTTAGTAAAACTTGGAGAATTGCATTTAAGACCTCCAACTGGTAAAAAATATAATTACTGTGGCCCTGGTACTAAACTTGAAGAAAGATTAAATGGTAATAATTCATCAATTCGGGATCCAATTAATAAATTAGATGCTATTTGTCAGCAACATGATATAGCTTATAGCACAGCTGGAGATGATTTGTCAAAAACGCATGCAGCAGATAATTTTATGATAAAACAAATAGGAGATATCCCTTTTAGTCAAAGACCATGGTTTTCAACACCATTCAAGTATACAATGCAAGAAAAAAAATTATTAGACTTGGTGTTAAATCAAAAAACGTAAAGCGGTGCTGAGTAATGATGATTGGGCTCAGCAATTAGCCGATGAATTACACAAACCAATCACGAAAAAATTCAAAACTAGAAGAGGTTTTGTAAATCATATTGATGAAATGTGGGCTGCAGACTTAGTTGAAATGCAACAATTCAGTAAATGGAATAAAGGCTACAAGTATCTTCTTATGGTGATAGATGTTTTCAGTAAATATGGATGGATTGTACCATTGAAAAAGGAGAGACTGTTAAAGAAGCATTTCAAAGCATTTTTAAAGATGGCAGAAAACCTGTGTTTTTTTGGACTGATAAAGGAAGTGAATTTTATAACAAACATGTGAAAGAACTAATAGGAAAGAATAAAATAACACTCTATTTAACAGAAAATGAAGAAAAATCTAGTGAAGTTTTACTGTAACTTTCACCGCAACTG
This sequence comes from Montipora foliosa, assembly GCF_036669935.1. Lineage (NCBI taxonomy): Eukaryota > Metazoa > Cnidaria > Anthozoa > Scleractinia > Acroporidae > Montipora > Montipora foliosa. The sequence continues at coordinate 22,537,161 of NC_090870.1, read as the reverse complement.
TGGTGGAGGTCGCACAACAGAGCGAGGCTCCAAATTAAGTGCGCCCTTTTTACCCTTCCCAACCATGATATACCACAGAAGACAGACCACAACACCGGGAACTACACGCCCTACTCTTTGCGACAAGTGTGCGGGTTATTTTACGTCCCACAGGATTATGAACATTGAAGGGTTGTGAGATGGGTACTCCGGCTTATCGTCCTTATCCGAGAAGACTAGAGAGTCTAACCATTTGCAGATGTAATTACAAAGGCAGAACTTTCTCCTCAGTTATTTAAAGCCCCTGAGTGTTGGTCCGGCCAAATTCCAAGATGGAATCGTACGATTAAAAACAAAATGTGGAAACAGTTTACTATACAAGGTAATACACAATATTTAGACATGCTTCCTAAAATATTAAAACAGTATAATAACACTTAACACAGTTCAATAAAAATGACACCAACAGAAGCATCTAATAAAAAGAATGAAGGGAGTTGTTTACGTTAATCTATATGGTGATATGGAGCAATCATCATACAAACCAAAATTCAAAATATGTGATAAGGTTAGAATCAGCAAATATAAAAGGAAAACATTTGAGAAAGGTTATACACCAAATTGGACAGAAGAAATATTCACAGTTGATAAAATCCAATATACTAATCCAATCACTTACAAACTAAAGGATCTCTTTGGTGGTTGGTTGGGCGCATCGTTCACGGGAAATTCGGGCAACTGTATTTCAATGATGCTCTCAGTGTGACTGCGTGAGGCAGTTATGAGCTATGCTGTCAGTTGAAATTTGACTCTGTGGCTGCGTGATGCAGCTCGAGTCAAATACCTACATTTCACCCTTGCTCACCATAGAGTCTCCGGTAGCTCAGTAGTTAGAGCATCCGTACTAGATCACGGAGGGTCGTGGGTTCGAATCCTTTCTGGGGCTCGGATTTTTCCAAGTTCCCAGTGGGTTCATTTGTAACACCTTGTATTTGATATATTTATCAGTATTTGTTGCAATTTTATTAATTGTGATTTAGAATTTATTATATAAAATCAACTAATAATTTTGATGAAAATAAAATTTATGATAAATATTATGATAATATTTTTATTAAACAAGTAAAAAATAACTTACGTGAAATAAAATTATTAACTCTAATCTTGAAATTGTTTAATTTTATTACCAAATTATATTTTCTAATATAATAATATAAATGAGTTCTGAAAGTATAGATTTATATAATTCAAAAACTTGTGATGATTATGAAAGGGATAGTTAATTAGATCAATATGATTTAAATGACAGCTTTATTGATGATTCTCAATGCAGTTTTGATGTTAACTCAGATAATACTTGTGAAACTGAAACAGAATATTCATCAGATTGAGACACAATAAAAAAATCTAAGTATATAATATAAATGAAAAATTTAAAACAAATAATTGGTTTATTAAATTACTGTTTTGCTTATGTAAGAGTTTTAAAAAGAAATAAAGATAAAATAAAGAAAGTTAAATTTAAACGTAAAATAGAAATTATTAGAAATTGATATTAAAATATTTTCTGTATATAATGTATAATGAAAATACTGAAATGAAATTGTATTTATGCCGAAGATTTATTGAAGAATATTCAGACAATAATACAGATACAGAAACAGAAACAGAATTAGAATTAAAATTACAATTTGATACAGACTCAAAATTTGAAAAAGAAATTAATAATTTTGTACAGGAACTATTTAAAACAAAAGGTATTAAAACAAAACAATATTTTTATGATTTAAATATATAGTAACATATTAATATTAAATGGAATCGATTAAAAAAATTCACGCCAATACTAGATTGGAAGATTGGAAGCAATCAAAAAATCAAAAGCAAAATACATGTTAAATAAACCATGGTATTGTAATGCATGTAACAAAAATTATTGTTTAGTGGCTAAATGGAGTCACATTAAAACAAAAAAACAAATAAAAAATTCTGAAAATATATAAAAACATATAAAATAATTGTTTTGTAAGAAGTTTAAATTAATTTTTAAAACTACTTAAGGAAAAAAATATTTTATATAGTATAATATATAGATAATTAATCGAAACTCAACTATCAAAAATTTTACAAAGAAACAAAATACAGTTTAAATGATTATAGTATTGATTATAAAAATTTAAACAAAAAATTATTCTATATGCCTTTACCTAAATGTAAATACAACTTATAAAAATGACGACACATTTGAAATTGAATTTGCAAGACATGTTTCAGTCGTGCAACGACCATCTTCAGTTGAAAGTAGAATTAATTTGAAGTTACATTTGAATTTATAATATGCTAAACAAAGATAAATAACAACGTGAAATAAATTGGGAATCTAACAAAATGGCCAAAGGTAACAAAAAAGAGAGTACAATGGAACATGTTGATTAGAACGAGAGAGTTAAATTAACATGATATAATTGCTTATTTAAAGAAGGTTTCTCCCAGGAAATATGTAACGCTTCTTTTATCTTGACCTGGAATTTTGTGGTCGCACGGTCTATACCTTCAAAACATTCCGCAGAGCAGGAGTTACGGCATGCCTCGGATTGTTGAAGGTGTTTAAAGATATGGGAGGTCCTGTCCCTGTTTAAGTGTTCGCCAATGCGTGTCGAGAGGTGTCGGCTAGTTTCGCCGACATAGCAAGAATTACAGCTTGCACAGGTAAACTTGTAGACAACATTCGAACAGAGTTCAACAGGCACAGGGTCTTTCACACTAAACATGTTACGGATCTTGAAGGAAGAAAAGGCTAGCTTAACATCAAGATTGTTACAATAACGTTTAAGTAATTTACGTAATCTGTTTTGTGCTACAATAGAGAAGGGCCCAACATAAGGTAATTTGAAAAAATGTGTAGGATTAGAGGGAGGACTAACAGGTGTGTTCGAAAGGGTCTGAGTTTTTGTAATATACTGCTTAATGACTCTCTCAACGATATGACTGAAGAAAAGGTTTTTACGTAAGATTAATAACAAATTCTTGATATCCTCGTGGAAGCCTACCCACGTGTTGTTGATCTTGTACGTTCTGTCAACTAGAGTCCTGATTAAGCCAAGTTTGTAAGATAATGGGGTAAAACTAAAATAATTAGTAAATAGACCGGTGAAAGTTTTCTTACGATGCTATGTCGGCAAAACTAGCCGACACCTCTCGACACGCATTGGCGAACACTTAAACAGGGACAGGACCTCACATATCTTTAAACACCTTCAACAATCCGAGGCATGCCGTAACTCCTGCTCTGCGGAATGTTTTGAAGGTATAGACCGTGCGACCACAAAATTCCAGGTCAAGATAAAAGAAGCGTTACATATTTCCTGGGAGCAACCTTCTTTAAATAAGCAATTATATCATGTTAATTTAACTCTCTCGTTCTAATCAACATGTTCCATTGTACACTCTTTTTTGTTACCTTTGGCTATTTTGTTAGATTCCCAATTTATTTCACGTTGTTATTTATCTTTGTTTAGCATATTATAAATTCAAATGTAACTTCAAATTAATTCTACTTTCAACTGAAGATGGTCGTTGCACGACCGAAACATGTCTTGCAAATTCAATTTCAAATGTGTCGTCACTTTTATAAAAATTGTTGTTAGTCTGCTTCTTTCCAGATCTTATTAAAAAAAGAAAAGAAAGGAACACCCATTCAAAAAATTACAAAAATTGATTCCTGAAGCTAAATAATTGGGGTACTTTTGGATAGATTTAATTAGAAAATCAATTCGTCAAAAAGTCATTGATAAGATACGAAAGGCAAGGACTGAAGATATTTTGAAATTCGATGATGATATATTTCAAAAGGAAAACACAAGTTTACCAAATTACAAAATTATTAGTACGAAAAATGTTCAAAATAAAAAATTCAATTCTTTTACAAATGAATTCAAAATAAAAATATTAAAACCTTTGAATGGTGCAAAAGATCTTTACTTAATTTTTCAAAATGTACTCGACACAGTAAAAAGAAAAAGAAAATTAAAAAAGAACGATATGTTCAGATCAAGATCAGATAAAGATCTGAAAAACCCAATATCAACAAAATTTTAAAAAATAGAAGATTTCGGATGAAATGAAACAGAGGAAGGATTTGGTTAATACTGTTGAATATCATAATGTTGAATTAGAAGACTGTGAAATTACTGTACAAAGTGTAAAAATTCCTTCTGGTTCAGGTAGATTGTATTTGTCAAAAGATACAACAGCAAGAAAAAAATGTATTATTAGAATAAATAATAATGGCAGTATTTGTTTAGCAAGAAGTCTTGTTACATGCAAATTTAAAACCAGAAAATTGGTCAAAATCGCAATTACATGATGGATTTAATAAATCAAGAAATTTACAAAAAACCCAAGCACTAAAATTACATGAAGAAGCTGGTGTTGAAATAAACGATTATGGTAATAATCTTGATGATGTAAATAAATTTTCAAAATATTCAAATATAGAAATTAATATAGCAGATTCTGAACAAATTCACAAAATAATTTATTCAGCGAATAAAGGCTGTGAAAATAAAATTTATTTATATAAAACAAGAAATCATTTTGATGTTATTAAATCGATGACTGCTTTTTGTAATTCCGATTATTATTGCCATGAAGAGACAAATAGAAAAAGAGACAAACACAAATGCCCTTCAAAATGTCTTTCTTGTTTTACTTTCATGAAAGAAACAAAATGTAATGGAAATGAAATCATTTGTGAAAAATGTAACAGAAAATTTTATGGTGAAAAATGTTTTAAAAATCATCTCAAAAATCGTTCAAAGGTAAGAAATAAATCTGATACTGTTAATACTTGATGGGCGATCAGTATCCATTATATGATAAAAGGTGTTTATAAAAACGTTGAAACTGATCTAGATAAAAAATTATTAAAAACTGAATTTTCGACTGCAACTGCGGTCTTCATCAGAGTGAATTACATCTAGGCTCAACTGACAGTCGACCAATAACATCACGAATAAGTTGACCAATGACATCTACGACCGGAGTTCTTATAGTATCTACTGACGTTACACAAATCACTTGACTCTGAAGATGACTTCCGCTCAGGTTGTCGAAACGTCAGTCAATGTCATCTCAAACAGTCCTTCTCAGGACTACACTCACCCGGACGATCGTACTTTACTTTATGATATGACTCCTGGGTTCAAACCATTTACAATTCAAACCATTTACAATTTGACTAAAATATGCTGTTCGAGAGTAATATGCTAAAACTAAAATAAGAAGTTACTTTATCCCCTAGGGCTTCAATAATGTCTTATAGACAGAAGGGAATGGCTTCCGTTCGTTCACCGCATTTTTGTCTATTGTGGAGTGCCATGATTCCAAAAAGATTCTTTTGTGCCAATTATTGACATTCTTTTCTAGAAGAAAAGGGCAGAAACCATCCCATTCAATGACACAGAAAAAGATCGAGAACAACAACAAGTCATTAATGACTTAAAAGTTAATGGTTATACAGATAAATTCATTGAGAAATGTCGGGTCCCCAGACCACCGGCTGCAATCCAAATACAGGATGCAGATGCGCGGCCAAAAACTTTTGCTACCTTGCCATACGTAAAGGGCGTTTCAGAACAAGTCAGAAATAAGCTTAACAAAGCGAACATAAAAACTGCCTTCAAGCCTATAAAAACACTCTCCCATTATTTTAGGAAACCAAAGGATCGCCCAAAAGAAACACAAACAAAAGGCATTGTGTACCAGGTTGAATGCCGATCGTGTGATTTCACATACATTGGGGAAACAAGAGATCATGGAATTCTCGTGGCGGGGAGCATAAACCAGAAACTAATAATAACAAAGAGTCGGCAATAAAAGATCACGCCGAAACCACTGACCATGACATTGACACTGGCTATGTGGAAATTCTAGAAAAGAATGTCAATAATTGGCACAAAAGAATCTTTTTGGAATCATGGCACTCCACAATAGACAAAAATGCGGTGAACGAATGGAAGCCATTCCCTTCTGTCTATAAGACATTATTGAAGCCCTATGGGATAAAGTAACTTCTTATTTTAGTTTTAGCATACTACTCTCGAACAGCATATTTTAGTGACTCTGATGAAGACCGCAGTTGCAGTCGAAAATTCAGTTTTTAATATTCAGTTTCAACGTTCTGATACTGTTTGTTCCTCAGTTCAAAAATGTTTAAAATGTGAACGAATACTTACTGGAAAAGACGTAACAACTCACAAATGTGGATATAATGAATGTACAAATTGTGGAAAGTATGTTGATAAAGACCATAAATGTTATATGAAAAAATAAAAGTAAAAGGCAGCCACTGCACAGTAAACAAAAATTGCAAAATTAACAAATCAATAAAAAAGAAAGTTTGCTGCTTTTCATGTAGATTCATACACAGACAAATATATTTTTTATGGCTTTGAATGTAGTCAAAATACTGGAACTCATAAAGTTAACCCAGCTATAGTACAAGATTATATTGGTAATAAATACATTGAAGACTTCTGTAAAAACATGATAAATGATAAATTTAATGGATATACGTTGATCGCACATAATAGTAAAGGTTACAATGCTCACTTTATTTTAAAATGGTTAATTGGACAAGGAATTAAACCATGTTGTATATACAATGGTGCTAAAATGATGTTTATGGAAATACCTAAATTAATTGATAGTTTACATTTCCTTCAAATGCCATTAAAATATTTCCCTAAAATATTTTCCGCATTACTTTAACAAAGAATGCCATACAAATTATGTTGGTTGTGTACCAGCCAAAAAATATTATGGATACAATCAAATGAAATCTGATGAACGAGAGAAATTTGGTATGAAGGATGTGTGAATAATAACTATGTTCTTGATTTCAATAAAGAGTTGATTGAATATTGCAGATCAGATGATATACTAAGGAGATCAATGAGAAAGTTTCGAGAAGATCCATTAAGATAATATATTAATGTTACAATTGCTAGTGTTTGTATGTCGATTTATCGCGCAAATTGTATGCCTGAAAAAACATTGCTGTTGTACCTGAATATGTTAAAACAGAGAATTTCAGTAAACGTTTTATTATGCAGTTAGGCTACATTGCACACAAAATAACATACAAATACAGCATCCTTTAAATTGTGGTGAAAAACAATTGACAATAAATAATCAAATATACAAAGTAGATGGTTATTGTATAGAAAATAATACTGTATATGAATTCTATGGTTGGTTTTGGCATGGATGTCCAAATTGTTATAAATCAAATATAATTAACAATAAAAATCTAAAAGACATGGGTACATTAAATAAAAATACTAAAGAAAAAATTGAAATAATTAAAAACGCTGAATTCAAACATGTTTCAATATACGAATGTCAACTAAAAAACAACAAAGAGTTCCAAAAATTCGTCAAAAATTATAATAAAGAAATAGTGGATCCTCTTAATCCAACAAATGCAACCAAATTATACAATTTTAAAGAAAACGAATGTGGTAAATACGTTGGTTTTTGCAGTTTGTATCCAACTGTTCAATATTGTAAAAAATATTCAATAGGTCACCCTACAAAAATATTAAATCCTGAAAAATATCATGAAAATGGTTTGGTTTAATTAAATGTAAAGTATTAGCACCCAAAAAATTATATCATCCTGTTTTGCCTCAAAAAATGAAAGTTGATAATTTCGAAAAGTTAATTTTGACATTATGCAAAAAATGTGTTGAAACAAAAAATCAAAATTATTGTTCTCATGATAATAATGAAAGATCTTTTATTGGAACTTGGACAACAGATGAAGTAAACAAAGCAATTTCTAAAGGTTATAAAATACTAAATGTATATGAAGTACAGCAGTTTGATAAAACAAGGGATGATTTATTCAAATGTTATATTCAAAAGTTCATGAAAATTAAATTAGAATCAAGTAATTATGATTTTAAAACAAAGGATGAAGAAGATATTTTCAAAAGTAAAGTTAGAAAGAGCCTTAATATTGATATTGACAGATTCGAATACAATGCTGGTTTAAGAAATATTAGTAAATTATGTTTAAACAGTGTTTTGGGCAAACAAAATATGTTACAGAACCAACCGAGTTTTACAAAATATTGTTAGATGACACAGTTGAAAATTTAAATATTCAATTCGTTAACAAAGATATGGTTCAAATGACATGCAATTTCAAAGATCATTTTATTGACAATTCAAATAACACAAACATTTACATAGCGTGTTTTACCACTAGTCACGCTAGATTAATGTTATGTAATAAACTTGACTACTTACAACAAAAGGTGTTATACTTTGATACTGATTCAATTATATACATTGACAATGGAATGAAAAATATCAAAACAGGTGATATGTTAGGTGATTTAAGTGACGAATTAAATGGCGAGAAAATAATTCATTTTATTTCAACAGGGCCTAAAAGTTATTCATTCAAATATGGAAATAATCAACAAAAATCAGCAATTAAAGGTTTTACATTAAACCATGAAAATAACAATATTTTAAATCACGATAGTTTGAGTAAAATTGTAAAGAAACAAATAAGAGAAATAACAATTGTAAACGAAAACAAAATCACTCGTAAAAACAAAGAAATAGTAACAAATATTGTGAAAAAGTATTCAAATTTGGTTACGACAAAAGAGTTATCAAATCAATCAACCAAGACTTTATTGATACATTACCGTACGGTTATTAATCCAATGTCATAACAA
>NC_090870.1:22510926-22520926 GCF_036669935.1 Montipora foliosa | reverse complement strand
CTTATCCGACTATTAGACTAGAGAATCTAACCATTTGCAGATGTAATTACAAAGGCAGCACTTTCTCCTCAGTTATTTAAAGACCCTGAGTGTTGGTCCGGCCGGAGTTTAACTCACGACCTCCCGCGTGACAACCCGGTGCTCAACCAAATGAGCCACCGGTGCGCGGTCCTCTAAAAATCGAATTATCCGCGGCACAGCCGATCCAAATGTGAGTGCTTGGGATAGATTAAATCAATTCAATGGAGAGCATCTTACTGTAGTGTCGTGAATATTTTTTGCATGTGTATTTAATTCTTTTCCTGGTGAATGATCTCTTTACAATTTTCCATACGAATTATCGCTTCACTCTACGGTTTCAAGCTTAAGCACGGTTGAAATCAAATTCTCAATACTCAAATGTAACACTCGAAGCGATCGGACGATCGATCAAAACTCAGACTAAGTCCTTCGTCACACGTGACTTTCTTCCCGCCGCACGTAATCACGCTAAATTATGTCAAATTTTGTACGAGTTTCAATAGTAAAGTAACAATGGCACAGGAACTTGCTAGCCAATTCTATTCGGACGTCAAGGGAACGGATTCACAATAGGGTACATAGAACGATCTGAATCCAATTTTGCGATTAAGAAAAACGACAACACGAACTTCAGATTTTGCGAAAACAAGCAAATGAGAACGTTGCGTGACGACCCTAGAGAAACTGACTGCTTTGCTTCGTTTCATTGCATTGGGGAGAAGGATTTTACGAAGAAAACATTTCAACGTAGTTTTAAAGTGTGGAGCTTGGCGAGTCTCAGTATCTCCGGGAGTCAGAGTATATACCCAATTTTAGCGGGAAATTCTCTTTATTCCGAAAACGAACTAAAATGACCCTTTCGTAGCTTCCGTAAGTTCCTCAATTTTTCTTTTCTAATTTCCACCATAAATGAAGGACAGGTGCCAAACATTCGAAAATAACAGCACAGGAGAATAACGACAAACATTAAAACAAAACAAATTGGGAAAAAAGTCATCCCGATCCCGGCCAAGCATTTTGGCTACTACCAAAAAATCTGAACTGTCTCTACGCATGCAAATAAGGTTCTGGGGTCATGCGATTTTTTTCGCCCTCCCTTGATTCGTCTGGCACCCAGTTTATATTTACATATGATGATTCAAAAAAAGACCAATAGCACAAAGCAACGCTTGCTTCATTTTCTCCGTTATTTAATAGAAACTTTTCCAATGTACAAAATTATACAATAAAAACAAATCCTCGAATGAACAAGTCATTATTTCGTCTCTCGTTTCCATCTGGTTCATCAAAAGTCTTAATGAATTAACAGTTTGCATTAACATGTATGATCTTCCTTGTGGTGAATATACTTTACATAAAAATACTCGGCGCATTACGCTCTTTTATTAAAAATGCACCTCTTTGTTCGTTTCACTCTTGCAACATTGAATTGATTATTGAAGTCTCAACAGAAATTGATTTGAAATCTCTACTGTTGACGCCTGCAAGTTTGAAACAAATAAGGAGACTCGTTGGGTGATTTTTCATTATCAATACGCGCGGCCAAATGACAAACTGCCCTCTGTAAAACGCGCCTTTTTGCGGGCCAAACGGGAAATGTGCGGGCAGAAAATACATTTTCCGCCCTGATCCTGATTGGCTGCAGAGATGTCAAACAACTTCGCTCAGCCAATGAGGTTGTCCTATATAAGTGCGAGTATTACTTCTACATTTGGTCTACAACCCACACTTCAAATATATACATTCCTTTCATTCTCACAACCTTTGTTTGTATACTCTGAGGGACATTTCCATACCACAGTTTCATGCTACATCTCTGTTAAACATTTTTATCTTATTAAATGAATTGGTACGATTTGGCCTTGAGTATTGATAATAATGATAATCAAATGACATTTGTCGGGCATATAGTTTATTTGTCTCCCTCGTAGCACCATTTGCACCCTCGGTCCTCTCGGGCGCAAATGATGCTACTCGGGCCATAAATAAACTATATGCCCTCCAAAAGTCATGTCATTGTCCTATTAAACAGTGAAAAACTCGACATGCAAACTAGTCGCAAATAGAAACAACATCTCAATTGTCACTACAGTGAGTCATCAAAACTAATCTTTCCATCAAATAGTGCATCCTACGTAACTGCCCACAGGCTTCCGTTCTGTTCATATTTCCTCTTTTTTTAAAGCGGTCAAACCGGAACGCTACAGTGTATTATTGTCTAATATTTTGTGCGTTCTCTTGACCAAATTGGTAAAATGGCATAAGAGTGGAATAATTAGTCATTAATAGTCTAATTACATAAGTGATTATTGAAAAGTCTCTGCGCTGATTGGTTGCACTTGTGGTGATTATCACGCGATAATCACACCGAAGTGTTTTTTTCTTTCAAAATGGCCGCATTTGACGAGGTGACAGACAAAGAAATTAATTATTCTAAAGAAAACGCATATTTTTCAAATAATGAACAATTATTCTTTGAAATCGAAGTGAATAGTGACAGAATATTTACCTCGATTTCAAAGAATAATTGTTTTAGTATATACTCACGATGTGATCTCAACAACATTTGCAGAAGAAAACAATCCAATGTCGATTTAATTGACATCTCAATTCATGTGTGGAAAACGTGCAAGCGACACAAAGCATGTGTGATAGTGTTTACAGAAGCTTCAAACATGGCAAATCTAAATAACCTTCGTTAAAATCCTCGTCACCAACAGCAAAATAAATGGTCATGTAACACCGTTTAAATGAGCAATCTAAATCGAAAGTCTGCTTGTTAGAACGTTTTCACCGATCGATCAAAGTTTTAGAGATGCTGGGCGATCAGCCCTACAAAATAGAATTACAACCAGTGAAAGAAATTGCTGGCGTGACGATTGCCTAATTTTCAGCAATAATTATGTACCAGTCAAAGTGAAGCTTCAACATCCCCCCCCCCGGGCATTTGAAATTTTGGAAATTTTTTTGTATAAATGCCCCCCTCTCCGGGCCAAAAAGCTGTTCAAGTGCCTCATCATAGGTCCATTTCAGGTGATCAAATGCCCCCACTCCCGGGAAAATTACCAGATTTTGGAAATTACGGTATTTTGGTTTTACGGAGTTTCATTCCATTATTTATACACCAACATATCAATGGTCGCACATGTATTAGAATATTCATAATTAGTAAAATCCAACTAGTGGTCTATTATCAATGCTGCGTTCTGATTGGTTGAGCTACTACTAGGCTATTTGTTATAGCCCACTAGTAGCGAAAAGCGCCGGCTTTGAAAACCAAAACAACAACTAAAGTCTAGCTCTAAATAGCGAAAGATGTTTTGTCTCGATATCTTCTTGACCAACTAGTTGGATTTTACTAAAACAATTATTTCTCTCGCCCTCATGGCCTCTGAGTCAATAGCCCATTCGGCCTTCGGCCTCATGGGCTATTGACTCAGAGCCCATTCGGGCTCGAGGAATAATTGTTAAATACACTGGGTCGGTCAAAGCAATTGACCTCTATAAATCGTATCCGGCGACGTGGGTGTTGTATTGAATTATTGTTTATATTGTAAATACAATTTAATATATTTAAACTCTCTCGCTCCCTAATTTAATATATTTATACATTCAAAGATAATATAAATTGGTTCTTAATATGTGTACCTTCAAATAAGGAAGAAAGTTTGTGTAGACCTTTGCTTTTTAACCAATCAGCCACGAATGCGGAATGTTTACCTTTGAATTCATCTAAGTTTGTCTCCGCGATGATTTATCAACCCACGTGGTAAGGTAACATGAAATCAAAGCTAACGATCAAATTTCCCACCCTTTATGACTGATGATCAAATGCCCCGCCCCCGGGAAGACTAAGATGACCAAATTCCCCCCCCCCCCCCCCCCCCGGGCAGGAAAAGGAGTCAAATGCCCGGGGGGGGGGGGGATTGTTGAAGCTTCAATTTGACAAGGAACACTGGTTGTCAAAAGTATGAACTCTTCCCTTACCTTTGATAACTCACAAAACGTTGTGTTGGATAAAAAAAGGACTCAAATAACTCTATTCATGAAATATAATCATCAAATGGACAAAAAACTAATTTTGATTATGCAAAAGTGCACTTATTCTTGACCAAAAAAATAACTTTGCAGTGACAAAAAGAACTCAAACACAGGACTTCATGAGTAATGGAGTATCAATGGAAGAATTACAAGTTAAGTGCCTTTGATCTCTGTGCTTTGAAAATATGGTGTACGAAAAAACTCCCCGGAAAAAGGTCAAACCTAGAGCTGTCCATCACTCTTTAATGCCTATCCTTAAGATCCCTAAATGACAATATAAAATTATCGAACATTTCACGTTTAACTATGTTACTGCATACATATGAACACACTGCTGTTTATTTCTTCAGTCTTCTCCAGCAACTGTATTTTTTGTCATTATATGTGGTGATGTCACAGGACAAATAATACTGCTATTAATTTATTATGCTGTATGATGACGCTGCCTTTTTAACTCTCAATTTTCGAGCAATAACATAGACAACAGAGAGTATAATAAGAAGAATTGGAGTGCCAAATCCCACAATGATAATGATCAACACTCCTGTGGAAAGTCTTTCAGGTAGTGGAGTCCCATAGCCTACCACAGCAGACCTATAGGAGGTAAGTTTGCCAAAGCTTAGTAGTTTATTTTGACAGCATATACTGTGAATGAACCTTGGACACACATTGAACACTTGGGTGCCTTAAGGGGGATGACTCTTACCGGTAACTACAGAAAGACAATGGTTGCTAAGGAAGCTTTTCAGTCAAGCGCCCTGCACAAAGGTTGCATGGGTGGTTCTTTGAAGTAACTTTTTCAATTAAAATCTGACATCACTTTAATCAGAAGGCCCATGCGCCACTAGTCCCAGTCCTCTACAGTGCATTTCGCAGGGCTCGAAATTGCGACCAATACAGTTGCATTTGCGACTAAATTTTTCCCTTTGCGACTAAAATAACTGGAGAAGTCGCAAATTTGCGACTTGTTGTCACCTTCACTCTTTCGAAACAAAAGGGTTAGCAGTTGCCACTTTGCTGCTACATTGTACTTTTGCTAAAATAAATAAAAGACAAAATTATTTTGTTTCTCATTGTGAATTTTCTCTGAAGATAGCATAATTGTAGAGTAATTTAGCTGTTATGTTACGTGCACAGCTCCATTCCTTCGATCATTCGCCATTAATTTTTCAGCGGTTTCTTTACACATAAATATTGCGGGCTCATTTTTTTTTGCTAAACCGCTGACAACACAATGCAGCGCGGTGATTTTGCAACTAAAATTTGCGAAATTGCGACTAATTTTTTCGTATCTTATCGCAAAATGTGACTGGATTTTTTCGTTAATTTCGAGCCCTGTTTCGATGAAAAACATGCAAAACTCTCAGCACACGAAAGGAAGAGGCGGTTTTTTCACTGGGTGGGAACAGTCCCATCATTGTTTGTTAATTGCAGAATGGAATTTCAATTTGGACAAAAAATGGAACTCATATTTTGAAAAGTGTATCAAAGGTGGGCCTTATGACATCATAATATATTTTTGAGAAATATATAATTATATTTTAAAATCCATCCTACAGAATTTGTGTTAAGGCCTGGCCAAAATAATGCTCGCAACATTTCAACACAACATCTTCCAACACTGTTGCATGGTGTTGTGACATGTGTTGAAAGGGCTGGCCAAACGCACGCAACATTTTCAACACAACATGTAGATGTTTGTGTGCCCCAGGCCCCTGCGTGCAACAAGTGGACCTAGCGCGCATGCCCTAGTGCAACAATGTTGCGTGAACGTGGCCAAATGAGTACAACATCATGCAACATCCAAAATGTTGCACAAAAAATTTGCCCGTTTTCAAATTTGATCCAACATCATCCAACATGTTGCAACATATCGCAACAGTGTGTCCAAACATATGCAACATATTGTGCCCAACAATGTTGCACGATATTGCGTTTAACTGTTGCGAGCGTTTGGTCAGGACTTAAAAATGTTCTCATACTGTTGCATTACAAATTTGTGGAAAATATTTTTTAGGCGTTTTCTGTTTTGGACACGTGATTTAGCAAATATGGTTGAGTCAAACGAGACAAAGAAATGTTCAATAGTACACACTTAGCGAAAAAGGATAACTTTGGAGTTAAAGGGACTCGAGAAATGACCACCGGTATTTGAAGGAGTCCATAGCAATGGTTTGGTAGTCAAGAGCCACCCCCCCTTAACCACTCTCCCACCAAGTCAGTAGATGTTGTAGATCATGTCACAGCAAGAGCAAATTAATTTTTGATTCCCCTTAAATATAACATACTGGATCAACTAATAAACCTGTCAAAGGGCAGTTTAGGCAAAGAGGTATTTTGTCAAGTCAAACCCAACTGCAAGAGGATCTAACCTTTAGGCACATACCGTACAGTAAATGTATTTATTATATCAACACCAATGAAATACCAAGTGAGCTTTTGCACGAAAACATGATATCTTCACATGTGAAAATAACACGTGAAAAGATCACTGTTGCTATCATGGTTACATATAAAAACCGTGCCTTTTGATGCTTTTCGTGAAGACTTAGTATTTCATTGGTGTTTATATAATAAAAAGAATATTACATGACTGCTTGGAGATAGGAAATCCTCTTCTCGTGTTGAAAAATATTTCACTCATTCGCTGCGCTTACTAGTGAAATATTTTTCAACACTCGAAGAAAAATTTCGTATCTCCGCGCGGCCATGTAGTATCCTCTATTTATTATCTGTTAAATGTTCCATTATTGCTTAGGACTGTAAAATGACTGTATGAATGATCAGAATCCTATTTATCATCAGTTTCAGACTACACATCACCATTTAGGAAATCCACCTATGCTGTTTTTTTGTTGAATTGTTTTTGCCACAATTTTTTGTAAGGTTCCCAAAACTATACGCAATATCAGGGCTCGAAATCTAAATTTTTCCCTTTGCGACTAAAATATCTGGAGAAGTCGCAAATTTGCGACTTGTTGTCACCTTCGTTCTTTCGAAACAAAAGGGTTAGCAGTTGCCACTTTGCTACTACTTCTGCTAAAATAAACAAATAAATAAATAAATGACAAAATTATTTTGTTTCTCGCTTTGAATTTTCTCTGAAGGTAGCGTAATTGTATAGTAATTTAGCTGCGATGTTACGTGCACAGCTCCATTCCTTCGATCATTCGCCATTTTCAGCAGTTTCTTTACACACAAGTACTGCGGGCTCATATTTTTTAGCTAAACCGCTGACAACACAATGCAGCTCGACGATTTTGCGACTAAAATTTGCGAAATTGCGACTAAATTTTCGTATCTTATCGCAAAATGCGACTGGATTTTTTCGTTAATTTCGAGCCCTGAATATTGATTAACTCTTTTATGAGTGATAATTATCAAGTCTTATGATGAAGTTGGTTTTACGGCATCTGAATAAAATTAATATGGTAGTAACTGGACATGAAACTTTTGAAATTTGCTCTTATTGAATGACAAATCTTATATACCGGCATTTAATTAAAACCCATAAACTATTTTTTAAAAAAAAGGATTTGTTTTTGCAGGGAATGAAATGGGCAAAGAATTCAGAGGCTGATACAGTACGTGGGATCTTTTTTGTACTGTAAATTGTTCCCCATACACAAAACATCATCATCTGCTCATTCCAATCTAACTGGAAAAAAAAGATAAGGTTTATTCGTAATAATAATTATGGTTTCATGTAGACATTGAAGAAATAAACTTACCAACTAAGATAACGTGAACCTTCACGGCCATCATACCATCCATCCTTTGGTTTTCCAAAAGAAATGTTAATGCCATAGGAAACCCAATGGGATGGTTCTTTCAAGTTGTAAGCAATTGTATGTAAAGGACGAAAAACTGAGGAATCTATGGGAAGAGGTTGACACTTTTCTTGAATGAAATGGTGCTTGTTATTGTAGTACTGATATGAAGGAATTTGACAATCCAAACTTCTTGTTTTCGATGTATAGGCAACTGGTTTCCATGCACTATATGATACCCCACCACCTGAGCCAGTGCTGTTTACAACAACGGTTTTAAAAACAGCTGGTGTGTATTCATCATCAAATGATCTGTCTGCTTTTACACAGGTTGTACTGTGATCAGCTTCAAACGACGACAGTTCAAATATAAATCTTGTGTGCCTTGAATCACTGACATTTGTGTGTAAGCCAATAAGTGTCAAGGTAAATATTGTTGTGTTGCTTGAGAATTGTTGGCGTGGTAATGAAGACTCCCGTCCACTGGAAAAGGATGCATTGCACTGGAAAGAGAGTAAAAGAAGAAAGGATTTCATATTTGTTTATTTTAAACTATTGGGAAGTTCACAAAACTTGGTGCCAGGACTCTAGAACATGCTATGCCCTACATAAAAACAATTACTGTGAACGATCAAATGAGCTAAAATTGAACAGTACAAAACTTTTGCTTTCTTAACACTGGCATTTTGATCTGAGAATCTAACTCCTTAAAGTGCTACTATGACAAAAAATATCAACTCATCTTTTTCTTTGGATTTCAAACTACATTAACTAAACACTAAGTTACCCAAGTTTTAAGCCTTGATTTAAAAAATAAACCTGTTTATTTTAACTGGAAATGTCCTATTCAATTGTCCGCCAAATGTTACTAACATTAAAATCTTGAGAGCGCTGGATCGAGCAGAAAAACCCACTAGTTTAAGAATGCAATACGTGTGTACCCAGATGAATTAACATGCAGCACAGGACTTCCAGGCTTTGCATATCTAATAATTTGTAATTGCACACTGAAATTTTAAGCTAGTGAGAAAATGACGTTGCTTTTCCCTAGATCCAACCCTCTGAGGACCAATCGGTCAGTCTTAAAATGGACTATTAAATGGCAGACTGTGAAATTCACTTACACTCAGAGTGAACAGGCTCTGGATAAAAATCAAAGCTCAACGTTTTGCCAGTCAGGTGTTAAGCAAACAGAAGTTGTTTTTGATTTTTCTCCAATCCTCTGCAAACGGATGCAACATTGTTGAGTGCTGTACATTGCACACTCTCGCTGTTGCTCGTTGTTAAATGTTGTTGGGAGTTGTTGGCCGAAGTTTGAAACTGGTCAAACTTATGAGCCAACAACTCCCAACATGTCTTTTCTTGTGTCTATCCATTCCGGAACAAATTGGGATTTGGCAGTTTTGGTTTTTCTGGATGTCCTTACATTGACCGTTCGTACATAACTGCTAACACCATCCTACATCTGCAGACCCAACACATTGCTGGGAGTTGTTGCATTCATTTGCATGGGGCATAAGACCTACATGATGTAGTGTGCATATCCTCCAAAACCCACGCGAAAGTAATAGGATGGTAACAAAAACACTAAGTATTGAGCCAGTCTGTAAAATATACAGATATCTTAAGATTACTATTGAGGGTTTTCTCGAAAATTGAATTTTTGCATTAAGGTTTAGGAGATTTGTGGAAAAACTAGTGCAGTCGGAAGCTGAAGAAATTTTTGACAATTTTAACTCAAGGGGAATACCGTTAAAGTTCATGTATAAGCGGCACCTTTTTTCTAACGTTCAATTCATATTCATAAAAACTTCTCAACATGTCAGTGAATGGAATAAACATAATAACAAACTGAAAGCACGTTGTTGTTGATCATTGCCTTCTCCACGCGCGGTGGGTCCTAAAGAAGCCCTTTCTATCCTGAAGCGTTCACACTTTACTCGAACAACTGAATACCAAATTTCAGGCAATCTCCATGCCTCCACAAAGCGGTTTGCTTTGGTCACTTCGCCACGTGCGTGAAAATACCAAGACATTCGCGAGTTCTCGCGAGGTAAATGGCCGACCGTTTCATTGTAATGCCCAGACTCCTCTCCACATTTCAAAGCTACAAAGCACTTGCGCGTGTCAGTTCAATCGCCTTCGAATATTCAACTTCATGCAGCTGT
>NC_090870.1:22500926-22505926 GCF_036669935.1 Montipora foliosa | reverse complement strand
CTTCTTGTGTGCTCAGTGAGGACTTAAGTCTAAGGCCCGCCGGAATAGAGAGTGTCTAATCGGCGTGGGTGGGTGGGTCGTGGGTCCGAGATCCTCCATGTATACACGTCATGTATACATACTTATATGCTGTTTCAAATGCCCTCTCGCAAAAGCGGTTTTGTCCGTGATCTCTTTCTAGCGTGAACACCGAGTGACTCTGAAGGGATTGTGCCAAAGATGTTACGTTAACATTCTGTCAGGGGTTCACGTTTTATTACTTATTTGTTTCAGGTAGTCCCTGCTTCAATTTCCTGGCGCACTTGTAAAATAGCCAACTGGTTTGCCTCCCTCCAGTTGGGATTCTTAACAACTGTATATGTTCAATGCTCGGAGATATTAGCTACTAGCTAATCTGAAATCCGAGGGTAAACAAAGTGATTGTTTTTAATTGTTTTTTTTATGTTACGGTCGCTAGGAGGCGGGGATGCATGACAGCTGATGCATGACAGCTTTCATGAAATCAATAAATCATGACCAAACATGAAGACAAAAATCCCATGAGACGTTTGCTAGAAAATGACTCAAACGTTCGGTTGCAGCCATGACACAGCTTTTTCGTGTTTCCCAAAGTTGATCAGTTGTTCTTTTCTTTGACTTGAAGTGCTAACAAAAAGCAGTAGATCGTTATATCAAAGTTGTTGGGTAACGTGAGTTCCGTTATTCCATTAGCGTGAGTTCCAGAACAAACAAGCGAGTTCAATACAGTTTTCTTTTTTAATTAATGCATTCTTTCTCGGCAAACGCACAAGCCAATGTTAAGCATATACTTTCGAACACTTTCATTAAAGTTTACCGAAATTGTTTGCCGGACCAGAAGGAAAAATGTTATTAGTTAATGGGAGACAGTTTTCCTTTGCTCAACGTTTCATAAAAGGTGTTTGGGGAAAATATTCGTGAGCGGGCAATTGCAAATTTGGACCGAGCACTGAAGGGGCTAATAAATATATATATTTTTAATCTTCAAACAAACCTAACCCACGACCCACCCACCCACGCCATTTAGCCTCACCCGCCGGAATAAGGTCTAGATCTTTAGAGCGGTGGTTAAACCAAAGTTGTTGACTTATACGTCTGACATAACTTCCTTGCATAACTGATGTAATCATTAGCAAGTCGTTCGCTCTGACGTCCAGGTGAATGTAAAATACCTCGATGGAATTTGGTCTTCTGGGTAAAAGTAGTCCTGGGAAGGAATGTTGGTTGTGACTGATGTTTCGACAACCTGAGCGGAAGTAGACATTTATTCCCCGCACACATTAATGACTGTCATAGGCGACTTCACTATTACAACAAGAAACTGTTACATTTTAACAAACTCAAGGAACTTATACCTACATTTTTACTAGATACTATTGAAACTACATGCATTGCTGACAAAGGAGCGGACAAAACCATCACACAACACCATGAACAGGCAAAATCAAAACTCACTCGACTTCAATGTACCAGTACAAAACACCACCAAACAGACGAAAACTGGGTCAGGAATATTTCCTCCCGTCCCTTAGCCAAGACCGAGACACAAGTACTTTCTTTCGTCAACTTACTTTCAATACAACGGAAAACACTACTAACAACTGCACGGGACAGCTATGGGTTCACCCACTTCCATCGGCAGCACTTTTCCACGGGTGGCGGTGAAAGAAGTAAGATAATCTCATCAAACTGCTGTTTGCAACGCGACATTTCTCATTTCCTGAAACGTTCACAAAACCGGCGTTGCTAAAACGCTGGTCAAGGGTTAAGGGTGAGGGTCAATTAAGAGAAAAAACGTTTTGCTTTGTTTTGCTAGCCTGTGTAGCAGACGTTATTTCCAAGGCACGGAAAGATAACAACTATAAGAAATGGTGGGGGTAGTTTGGGGCAAAAGAAGTAAATTTCCTTCCCCTTCCACCGCGGCCCTTTGCAAAGGGGATGAGTGGAACAAAATGGTTTTGTTCACCCCAGGCGTACTCTTTTGCCCATTCCCTTGCTCGATCTAGTCGCAAGTTTAGAAAGGAAAAGACTACTGCGCAAGCCACTTGGCCTTTCGTTCGCTCTGGTCTTCTTTGTTTTCTTTCTCACGTCGAGAAAACGACGTCGAGCTGCTACGAGTCTTTACGGACGTGACCAGTTTCCCACGGAGTCACTGGGATTTGCAGTATTTCTCAGTTGGATTGAATTGTCCCATGTGGTCTAGTTGTTAACTTTTTCTGAGGGTAAAAGTCATTCGCATCTGCAGTAACAGTATGCGTCTAGTTAAACGTTTAAATAATAGCGCTCATAGAAGAATTCTTCGAGGCTGCTGCCTTAAGCGGACGCGGGTTCATAACTACCAAAAAGAGGCTAACGGTGAATCAATGAACCTTGATGCCCAGTTGGATCATGCTTCGATCACATGTAACGCCGGGCCGCCACAGTAGTTACGTACACGTGCGCATGCAACATAATGACAAAGCCTTACAGACTGTAATCCCCTTGTGCAAAACGCAATGGTAGTGATCGCGAGGTAGAACATTTACTTTCTTCATGGAGTCGTCCATGTACGAGGTAGGTCCATGGGAAAGAAATTCATATAATGTTGTTTGCCCCAAGCTTATCAGTAAATCTGATAATCAATCAGCATCCGCTATTAAAAAGCGATTATAATGACCCGTTCTGGAAATTGTCGAGAGCCACCTTAAGTCTTGAATAAACGAATATACATTTGTCCTGTTACTGCATGGAGACGTTATTCATGAAGTTATTGATGTATGATTAATTTGTATATGGGGGGCACATTGAAGACGCGTTTACATAGTCGTTTTAAGATATGACTCTTATAACTGCCAATTAATTAGTTCAGTTGTGAATTAGCTTAGTCAGAAAGGTTTTAGTTTCATTAAAATTTGGGGAAAAAAAACAAAAAAAAAAACAATTTTACCCTTGACCCACGTTTTAGCAACGCCGTCACAAAACTTCCCAACATTAGCATAGATAAAAGTATTTTTAGGTGGTTTCCAGTCCCTAAAATTCAGTTTTAGTCCTACTTAAGTATTGCTCAAACATAACATTTTAGCGCTGTTGAATAGAGCGCTTTTGCGTAGAAATTGAAATTCACTTTTTACGTCAATGGTTACTAAACAACTGGTATGGCATTGTAAGATCCTGTTTACAAGCAGGTAGGGTAACCCTAGCAAGAGGGTTACCCTAGCATTCACGTATTTTTTCATCGACGTGTTTACAAGGCAGCTAGGGTTACCCTTGCGCTAGGGTAACCCTAGCTGCCTTGTAAACGCTCTGCTAGGTACAACTCGCCCACCCGGGACAACGTTTTAGCGGTTTCCATTGTGTTTGCGATGCTGGCGGTTACCAAGCACACAAAGTTGTCCCGGGTGGTAGGGTAACCCTACCTGTAAAATTGTGCTTGTAAACCCGGGCTATGTTTGACCCTCCTGCTAGGGTAACCCTAGCAGTAGGGTTACCCTACCTGCTTGTAAACAGGGCCTAAGTTATGCAAGGGACATTTTCCGGTATGTTTGTGACCGACATATTCACGACCCGCAGGCGTGTGACACACCTGGAATGCGTGTTTCGCGGGTTCATTGGTGACGGTGGTAACCGGCGGTCAGTTTTAAAAATTGAACACAATTTTATTTTAACAAAGATTCCGTTCAAAAGAGACTTTAAAAAAGTTGAATTAGGCATTATTTGTCCGACCTGTAGAAAAAATGTGACTGCCAACACCACTGACATCCCTCTATGGCCTATTTTTATACTTCAGCTCCTGACAGTTGTTTTCTCGTTTGATTTTCTCACGAAAGGCATTAAATTACATAGTTCATTCTTTCATTCTCTTGGTCATTTGGGATCGTACATCAGGCAGCTATTGCGAGATCGTTGAAATGAATGACTTTATGCGGTCTATGAAAAATTATATTTCAATCTTTTAGCAGTAACAGTTAATTCAAATAAGAGTAGAACAATTATCCGTTTTTGACATATTTTCAGCTGCCTAAGTATTTCCAAATATTTGTGCTCTTTCCATGGGTGTCAATGCTATAAAATCTGAATAACTTTCTGTCTGTCGGCGAACTTCAAATTGCTTGGATTACACAGAAAAAAAAACATATCTTGCCCAAAGGTTTATAAAATTCGAAAATTACCCTTTCTTCCCACTACTAGGACGTATACAAAACATGGACCCCAGGCCCATCGACCAGTCATGTGGAGCCGGTCCATCGACTACCTCTATGGACCACCCCTCATTTTCTAACTTCAATACGTTTTACAAGCCGAAAAATCTTAACACGAAATAGAGAAGTGATCCTTGCACTTACCTGAACAATTTAAGCAGGAGCTCATGACTAGGGGCGAACAACTCCCATACTAAGCCTTTGTCACGGTATTCTTACAGAGCAGAAACCCATGTACAACCTATTTTTGGACTACCTTTTCTGCAAAAAGACAATTCCGGTTCGGTGACGCTATGACGTCAAGTTTGTTTCTTGTGACTGTTCATCGGGCTCCTGTAGGAGTCTCATTCGCGGGAAATTCAATCCAAAAATAAATCGCGGTCTGTGAAAACGCCGTGACGTGAATATAGGGCTGTTGTTCGCTCCTAGTTATGGGCTACTGATTTAAGCAATAGCTTGTTTTATAGACACTTATACCACCTATTTGGTGGCTCCAAATTAAGGGATTCGTCTATAACCCGCTTTTCAAATATAAGTTTATTTCATTCATCGAGTCCTTCACAGGAACAAATGAGCCCAACAAAATGACCTGCTCCCAACTGAGTGGCTTCAAAGCTCAGTTGGTAGAGCATTGCATTTGCATCGCAGAGGTCATGGGTTTGAATCCCGTTGGAACCACCTGAATTTTTCAGGTGTCTATTAAGAGACAATAGCTTAAAGTGTGAGGATCACTTCCCTCTTTCGTCTAATGAATTTTCTGCTTGTAACTTCGCAAAATGAGGGGCGGTCCACAGGGGTAGTCCA
>NC_090870.1:22490926-22493426 GCF_036669935.1 Montipora foliosa | reverse complement strand
TTAATTGTTTTGGGCACTATGGTCTGTAAACAATTCATGTATGATGTGTAGCACAATCACCGTACCCACTTGGGGGTGACTCAGAAACATTTCCTGATTTATTCAGTTTAACGTCGTCAACGAAGCTATATTTTTGCTGAATGCTAAGGTTATCCTTGTTGATTAGCATACAGGGTGTAAAAAGGGTAAGCGACTTTCCTTTCTTGAGAAAACAAAGGAAAAGGATAGAAAAATAGGAGAATTTTGAGTGTAACGCGTAACACAATTTTCAAATTGAAACTTTTCATAAGAGAGAACAATTATGTGGATTAACGGACACTAACCAGTGATAACACGCAGTAAATACTACATATGAGCCAAATTAAAACAGTTCAAGTTTATTAAAACACATTAAAAAGATTCAAAATTCCGTAGTTTCCTTACTGTAACGCTGTGTTTTGGAATTCTGGCGCTCGCTAGGTTATAGTTTGAAACAAGTCTTCAATTGATATCTGTGGCTTCAAAACCATCTCAACTAAATGCTCATACCTTGTGCTTTAACATACAGAAAAATTAGTTTGAGGGATCCACTACGAATGGAGAAATCATTCGTCAAAACAGTCGCTACGCTTTTTCTGTTCCGCAATTACGCAATAATATTTTTCGAGACCACTTCTTTCAATGTTGCTCCTGCTCCAACCAAGGCGTAAGTGGGTTCCAACCAAGCATTTTCTGAATGCTCACAAGTTCCACTAGCTATTTCCACAGTTTCGTCGTCGTAGCTTTCAGGGTCGCGAAAATATTATCCTTTGACTGAGTCGCTACGTTTTTTTTAACATGCCGGGCCATATTGAACCTAGTCTTGAGTGCCAGTGAACATCACAAATCTACTTCGCAAAGAAGCCATGATTTCCATGTGCTTCACAAGGCTTGGTAACCTTTCCTCTATGGATATTATTGGGAAGTCTACAATGTCTTTTCAGGGGCAATTTTCAGGAAATTGAGAGAGACATCTGCTCTGACCTCAAATTGTAAAGTGGAGCAAAAAAGTGGAGCAGAAAGCCAACGTTTAGGGTGTCAATAGAACTAAATGAGGGGATGCTATCCTCCATGTAGTGAAAGCTTTCTGTTTTTACTTTTTATTTGCCTCAAAATTGACTATCTGTATGAAAGACCACGCCTGCAAGGGGTCATGGGTAAATCAAAAATTCAGTTTTAACGGACCAAACATTAATATTTTCCGAACAATTAGAAAGATATGTAAGTCTGGGTGTGAAATAAGCCACAATAAGTGATTTTCACCCCAATAAACACAATTTCACAATTTTTAGGTATGTTACAGAAATGGGTACCGTGATCATGCTACTCATCTATGTCTTTCGGCCTCCTGGAAAATGTTGCGAGCAGACTCTGTGGCCTAACGTTGGGACTAAACTCTTTCGAGAAACCAGATGAATCCACTTTTTTTCTAAGCTCCCGTGACTCTGGGGTCTCTCCGTTAGGAAAATTATAGAAAGAAAGCTCAGGATTCTTCTTGTTACCGTTGAAGCATCCAGGCACACAACATGTGAAACCTGCATCGCCACCACTTCTTTTAGGCGCCGTAGCCGATGAAAAAGCCCTCTCTTCTTCACAGCATGCTTTGTCAAACTCTTTTCCAGACACACTAGAGCTATGACTAAAGCCAGGGTTATGATTTCGGCAGCCTCCGATAAAACAAGAAAACCTTCCTTACAGCTTGTCACTTCTTTATCCATATTGGACTCCTTTTCATTCCGGTGACTACTAAGACCACAATTCTCTAGGCGCTCAAATCCGGTTGACGTCATAACGGGTAAGGCCTATTAATCGGCACCGCAATCGTGTTTGATGCTTGCAGTGCCAACTGCCGCGTGTTTTCAGCGACATGTTTGTTTTTAACAAACTTTGTTTTCCGTCAAATTTTCAAAGTGACTTTGATGCTTAAAGTTGTTGATTTTGTGAGATATCTTCTTTCTTCGTAAGCACTTTTGGTTGAATTAAGTTTAAGTTGCAGAGATTTGACTTCTGTGAAAATTTTGAGTTGAATGAAATGGAACGCTGCAGGCTCTTTTGACAGGTAACAGCTCTTTCTCACCTGACAGCGAAATTTTTTGTAACAAATCTCATTGGTTGAATAAAAGCAATTCAAGTTCCTTCCAGTATTGCAATGGCTTAATGAAAAAAAAAAAAAAGTAAAATGAAAAGCCCTAAATCTGAGATTCTTGTGACTCATTCAGAGGTTTCAATAGGCGGCTACCGGCGAGAGACTGCCGGGTACTTTACTCCATCCCGCCGCCTACTTCGCACAATTTGAAAGTTGTACTGTGTAAGCGTTTTTCCAGCGTTCTCTAGCACGAAAATAAAATTGCTGTACTTGCCTTACTAGCCAGCCATTTCTGTTAAAAAATGACCATAATTTTATTGTTTTATTGCCTAATTTTCGTTCCCTTTAAAGGGAAAGTACGGTCTAGAAAAAGTTTCTCTCAATCGAAAGTTCTTT
>NC_090870.1:22483426-22488426 GCF_036669935.1 Montipora foliosa | reverse complement strand
ACACATACCATAGGCAACTCAGTACATACGCTAATGCAGCGTCTAGTTAAGTTTGAAAAACGTGTAAAATAAGCAAAAGAGAGGATTGATGGTGTCATTCCCTCAACCCAGTATAAAATCAAGTATATAAATAGAGCTATCTCGGTCAATTTGCAGCAGAGACCATTGAAACTTGGTAGGCTAATAGTTCTACAGGCAACGCACCTATGGCTATAAAGAAATTGGTTCCCATGACAAGTCACTCTTTTCCAGTTCCCTCAAACCTTATTTCAATATTTTGGTGATCTTAAGCTAGAAAAACATTTAACAAGGCCACACACTCAACCTAGCATATTTACATGCTTGCAGGGTCATGCAAAGATGGCAACATTGGCAAATATCAAAATACGACACAAAAGGTGGCGAGGAAAGCCCTTAAAATCAGGGAGATCTGGAACCCAGTATGTTGCCATGGTAACAAAACTGGTATGCGAAGAATGTGGAGCGCATCTCCTCGAATCTTACTGCAAAGAATCAAGCATTTTTGATACAAATTGGCTGAGATATCTCTTTTCATCATACTTGATCAACATTCTAGAGGAGTTAGACAAGGATGTCCACTCTTGCCATATCTGTTTATCTTAACAGCAGAAACACTATCTAACAAAATAAGACAAAGGTCAACCATTAAAGGAATCAGAATTTTTGGCACAGAGATCAAACTAAGCCAATTTGCAGACGATACCAACTAATTTTGTGCTGATGTGGCTTCCGCTGAACATGCCTTGGAAATTTTGAACGCTTTTGAGAATTTCTCCAGATTAGTGCTCAATGTAGAGAAAACAAAAGCATTCTGGCTTGGGAAATGGTTGAATAATAGAATCAAACTGCTAGGGATGAAATGGATGAACACTCCCACCAAATTATCAGGAATCTATGTTTCCTATGATGAAAGAGGTAATGACCAGATGAACTTTAATTTGAAAGTACAAAAACTAAAGACCAATTTAGACATTTGGAAATCGAGAGGATTAACGCTCTATGGAAAAGTATTAATAATTAAATCTTTGGGGTTGTCTTGCTTAAATTAATATACTCAATTTCCAATGTTAACGTCCCTAAAGAAATAGTGTCAATGGTAAAGGATAAAATGTTTCGGTTCCTTTGGAAAAATAAGAAGGACAAAATAAAATGCACTAGTATGTATCAAGACCTTTCTACAGGGGGCCTACGAATGGTTGACATCGAACTTACAATAAAATCGCTTTGACTTGCATCAATCAAAAGACTTCACTTTAGAGATAACTGCAATTGGAAAGTAATACCGGACTACTTTTTTAACAAACATGGAGGCCTTAATTTCCTGCTTCGATGTAACGATGATGTAAAATATTTAACACACATTCCGACATTCTATAGAGACATACTTATTGCATTTGATGAAATCAAGACTCTGTACAATTATGATCAAGGAATCGACACCATCCTCTTTAATAACAAAGCCATCTTAGTTGATGGGAAACCATTATTTATAAGGGAATGGTTTGTTAAGGGTATCCACATGATCCAACAGCTTTTTAATAAAACGGCCCATACCTAACTTTTCAAGAATTTCAAGCGAAATACCACTGTAACACAAACTTTCTCCAGTTCTATCAAATCTTGAGTGCAATCCCTGTGCGTTTGAGGAAAAGAGCGCGAGACATAGGGTACAATTCGAGCTTCAATTACGGAGAAAACTAGAAATATTTTTTACTGAATGAAATAAGTCAAATCAATTTTGAAACATACGTGTATAGGGCAAGAGACTATTATCGCCTACGTCTCGTTAAGAAACACCAATCACCCCATACTGGACTGGAAAGATGGGAAAGAGATATTTCAATAGATACTGAGAATTGGACAGATGTTTTTAAAATGGCTTCAAAAACATGCAAAGAAAATAAGTTGAAAGAATTTCAATTCAAATTTATCCATAGGATTGTTACTACAAAGAAACAACTTTGCAGGTATGGGATAAGTACAGACAGTGACTGCATCTACTGTGGTGAGCCAGACTTCATAAATCACACCTTTATCGACTGCGAATTTACCAAAACCTTCGCATGCAAAGTCATTAATTGGTTTAATACTCAGCACGGTTCCAACTTTCAACCAGATACAAAAGAAATGCTTTTCACCACCTTTAAGCACCCAGCATATATGAAGCCAGTGAGAAAATTCAATTACACCCTCCTTTTCATGAAATTCTATGTGTATGTAAGTAAACTAAACAACAGTTCACTTGTACTAACCGAATTTATTGCTAGAATCAATTATAAATACAAAGTTGAAAATTTGTAAATTAACACCGAAAAAATACTCGTAACGTCATGCTATGCTCCTTACAAATCTTATAGACTTTAATTGTATTAAAATAAGATCAGAAATGTTTTCGCCCTCCCCCTTCCCGCGCTATTAGCCGTTTATTTGCTTTTTAACTCATTTCGTGATTTCGTGTATTTAAGTTTTCCTTTCCTTTTATTTTTTTTTTGTTCCTTTATTTCCTGTTTTGATTTAATGTGTAGCTAATGTTTGTTGTTAGACACAAAAAAATAAAAAAATTAAAATACTTTATCAACATTCGGTTGAGTTTATGACGTCATCACTTGGCTAATTTGCATATCTTAAAAACTTTAATATCTCTGGAACAAAACGAGATATTTGAAAATAGTAAACAGCATTCTCCTTCTCGTACAGACTACAAGCTTATGTCTTAAAATGGCTTAGATAGGAAAGATGCGAATTTCGTCATAGTAGCACTTTAAGAGAATATGGTCAACCTTTTTTGTTTTGGTTGTCATGTGATTGACCAAGCATAAGTCCATCCGTCTGTACAGACCCTGGGGGAGGGGGATGGGAGACTAAGAAAGGGAAGGGAGGGGAGTCTTGCGAATGCAGCTTTGAGGTGCTGATGGGCGAATTTTCTTGGCGGGAAACTTTTGTGCAGCCCATGTTTATTCCACTGACCTTTGTCACTATTTTTGATGAGCAATGGGATAAAGAGCAGGAAAGAGCATGAGAGAAGAGGCAACGGAATTTGAGAAATTAAAGCGAATAAAGCCTCAAGAAAAGCCAAGGAAGGAGAAGAAGAATAAATTTCAATGAAGAACACCGTAAAGCTGTGAGAAATAGAGCGAGAGGCAAAACACTATCTTATTTACAACACTTAGCTTTCAGGTAATGTTTTCTTTCTTACGGCATGCCTTGCTGCCTGACATATTTTGTAAAACTCCCCAAAAAAAAAAACAAATGAAGGCAGCCAGAAAACGTTTGCAATTCCGTGTCGACAGAGATTCCCAGCGTATTTTAACGATCACAAGCCATATTGCCATTCAAGCTTACAGCAGACATCATTGGTGAGTTTTCTTGCCATCATTGTCTGTTTTGTCAGACGTAATAAGCTTAACCGAACTCTTGACGCCATATAAATTCATATCGGATTGCAGTACATTTTATCTGCAACAAATGCACTTCAGCAATGTAATTTGCTCGTTGGGTGCTCTTGCTTTTTGTGTGAAATGGATGTCCAGTCGTGACCTGCTTTGTTTGACTGTGAAATTGCAGTCGAGTACTTTTACTGAGCGAATTAATATGAATAGCCCTTTTCACGGTTACTGCTATCAGTTCAGGGGTGTTTGATCACTGTAAACTGTATACACTAATGACGATTAATTTTGTACCTTCCGCAGAAGCATAATTATTTCCATATACACTGTAATGCTTTCTGGGGCTAGAAACGGGAGCTCCGCTTTTAGGCTCGGCTAAATCTACAAATATTAAGCTTAAATTTATACTTATATACAATAAACAGCAATAAAGCTTGTTAGGCCTACGTAAAGATATGACTACAACGCAAAGAAACTTCCCTAGGAAAGAATAACACAACAGAAAAAATTCGATTTTCCTACCTTCCTCTCTTCAGCAAAGACAAATGGAGACGTGCAAATAATACCGAAAAAGAACACAATACTGAATAAAGTTACACCGTCCGCCATTATCACGAAAATCATGTGATAAGCAGTGGTCCGAGGAAAAGAAGGAGACTGGGCCGAACATTTAAGCACAGGCCCTTATTTTAGGCAATCTCAGCATTGATCAAATGGTTATAGAACAAGACGCCTACAAGGGCGTATCCGTGGAATGCGCAAACAGTTAACACAAATTGTCCAGTTACAGTGAACTTCAAGTACAGGTAGACTTCGGAAAATGGCGAAAGATTACTAGAAAGATACATCTGTAATATAACTTAAAGTTTTTTGTTGTAAAAACTCATTACTAATGTTACTAAATTTGCAAATGCAAACAACGAAGCCCTATTAGCAGGTTATCAGGATACGGGATCTTTTGTTTATTTATTTTTTGGAAGGAGACTTAATTCAAATCCTACAGTTTTACTTGCTTCGTTAACTCCTTTCATCCAAAAAGTACAGGATCAGCCTTAAATCATCCGAAAAACTTATTACAAATCACAGTTCAACAACTTATCATCCTGGGCCAGTTGTTCAGAAACTGGGTTTTAAAACGAGTTTAATCCTCTACTCCCAAATGCTGTTCAAGGCTGATATTCAGAAAAACTTTACATTAGAAGAAGTCAATCTTGAAAAACAAAAATAAGCAAAGGAAACTGTGACCAAAAAGTTGAAAACATGAAACGAAAGGTTACGCTAATCCTGGATTAAGGTAATTGGCTTTCGAACAACCGGGCCCTGTAATCGACGTCTGGTTCTGTAATCCTGGTTTAGTTCCTTGCAAACTGTATAAATTTGCCGTGGCGAAGACAAGAAGACAACATCCGTGCTCTATTTCTCTCAATGCTCAAAAATTCCGTAATTGCGTGTTGTATAGTCCAGTCAAAAGTTCTAATTTTACAATTCCATAATCTTGATTTCAGTAACTTGGTACCAAACGTTCCACAATAACTTGAAATCTCGTTAAGAAAAATCCTTAAATCCAGTAGTCCAGTCCGGATTGAGATCGCC
>NC_090870.1:22463426-22470926 GCF_036669935.1 Montipora foliosa | reverse complement strand
TAATGTTTACAATTGGAATTGCTCAATCTTTTTCCAATGAAAGCGTTTGTATTCCAGAAAAATAAATTCCAAAAACGCTTATTTTGGCTTTCAAATTTCATGGGCGCCGCCATCTTGAATAATTGTGACGTAACTTGGTTGCCCTATTGCTCTGATACAAAGAGGGTTATTACTTGGTGTTACGGTGCACGAATTTATGCTAATTAGTATATGCCAATGTCTATATCACATAATGATAGTATCATGGAGTCATGGTTTCATAGGTTATGCTATGTCATGTAATGATAGTATCATAGGGTTCATGGTGTCAATGGTTTCATGGGTTTTCGTGGTGTCAATGGTTTTATGGTTTCATTGGGTTCGTGGTTTCATGGTTTCATGGTTTCATAGTTTCATAGTTTCATGTGTTTCGTGGTTTCATAGGTTTCGTGGTGTTAACGGTTTCATGGTTTCATTGGTTTCATGGTGTCAATGGTCTTATGGTTTCTTAGGTTTCGAGGTGTCAATGGTTTCAAGGTTTCATAGGTTTCGGGGTGTCAATGGTTTCATGGTTTCATAGGTATCGCAGTGTCCATGGTTTAAAGGTTTCATAAGTTTCGTAGTGTCAATGGTTTCATGGTTTCATAGGTTTCGTGGTTTCATGGTTTCATGTGTTTCGTGGTTTCATAAGTTTCGTGGTGTCAATAGTTTCATGTGTTTTGCGGTTTCATAGGGTTTGTGGTGTCAATGGTTTCATGGTTTCATAGGTTTCATGTTGTCAATGGTTACATGGTTTCATAGGTTTCCTGGTTTCATGGTTTCACAGTTTCACGTGTTTCGAGGTTTCTTAGGTTTCGCGGTGTCAATGGTTTCATGGTTTTATAGGTTTTAAGGTGTCAATGGTTTCATGGTTTAATATTTTTGGTGGTGTCAATGGTGTCATAGTTTCATGTGTTTCGTGGTTTCATAGGTTTCGGGGTGTCAATGGGTTCATGGTTTCATAAGTTTCGCGGTGTCAATGGTTTGACGGTTTCATAAGTTTCGTAGTGTCAATGGTTTCATGGTTTCATAGGTTTGGTGGTTTCATAGTTTCATAGTTTCATGTGTTTCGTGGTGTCATAGGTCTCGTGGTTTCACGGTTTCATGTGTTTCGTGGTTTCATATGTTTCGTGGTGTCAGTGGTTTCATGGTTTCAAGTGTTTCGCGGTTTCATATGGTTCGTGGTGTCAATGGTTTCATGGTTTCATAGGTTTTATGGTGTCAATGGTTTCGTGGTCTCACAGGTTTCGTATTCGAGGCTTTAAAGGGTTTCGTGGTGTTAATGGTTTCATGGTTTCATAGGTTTCGTGGTGTCAATGGTTTCGTGGTTTCATAGGATTCGTGGTGTCAATGGTTTCATTGTTTCATAGGTTTCATGGTGTCAATGGTTTCATGGTTTGATAGGTTTGGTGGTTTCATAGTTTCATAGTTTCATGTGTTTCGTGGTTTCATAGGTTTCATGGTGTCAATGGTTTTATACTTTTCGTGCTCTCAATGGTCTTATGGTTTCTTAGGTTTTGCGGTGTCAATGGTTTCAAGGTTTCATAGGTTTCGGAGTGTCAATGGTTTCAAGGTTTCATAGGTTTCGCGGTGTCAATGGTTCCACGGTTTCATAAGTTTTGTAGTGTCAATGGTTTTATGGTTTCATAGGTTTCGTGGTTTAACGGTTTCAAAATTTCATGTGTCTCGTGGTTTCTTAGGTTTGTGGTGTCAATGGTTTCAGGGTTTAATGTGTTTCGCGGTTTCATAGGGTTCGCGGTGTCGATGGTTTCATGGTTTTATAGGTTTCATGGTGTCAATGGTTACATGGTTTCATAGGTTTCTTGGTTTCATGGTTTCATAGTTTCATGTGTTTCGTGGTTTCATAGGATTCGTGGTGTCAATGGTTTCATGGTTTCATAGGTTTCATGGTGTCAATGGTTTCATGGTTTTATGGTTTCATAGTTTCATGTGTTTCGTGGTTTCATAGCATTCGTGGTGTCAATGGTTTTATGGTTTCATATGATTCGTGGTGTCAATGGTTTCATGGTTTCATAGGTTTCGTGGTGTCAATGGTTTCATGGTTTCACTTGTTTAGTGGTTTTGTTGCTTTCATGGTTTCATAGCTTTCGTATTGGAGGGTTTCAAGGGTTTCGTGGTGTTAATGGTTTCATAGCTTCATGGCTTCATGGTTTCATGGGTTTTGTGGTGTCGATAGTTTCATAGATTTCATGGTGTCAATGTTTTCATGGTTTCATGGTTTCATAGTTTCATGTGTTTAGTGGTTTCATAGGATTCGTGGTGTCAACGGTTTCATGGTTTTGTAGGTTTCATGGTGTCAATGGTTTCAAAGGTTTCATTGTTTCATAGTTTTATAGGTTTCGTGCTGTCAATGCTTTTGTGGTTTCATGTGTTTCGTAGTTTTTATGGTTTCATGGGTTCATAGGTTTCGTGATGTCAATGGTTTCATGGTTTCATAGGTTTCGTGCTGTCAATGGTTTCATGGTTTCATAGGTTTCGTGGTGTCAATGGTTCGATAGTTTCATAGGTTTCGCGGTATAAATGGTTTCAAAGTTTCATAGGTTTCATGTTTTCTTGGATTCATGGATTTCGTGGTGTCGATGGTTTCATTAATTTCACGGTGTCAATGTTTTTATGGTTTTATGGGTTTCATGGAGTCATGGGTTTTATGGTTTGATAGGTTTCGTGGTGCCAATGGTGTTACAGTTTCATAGGTTTCATGGTGTCGATGGTTTCATGGTTTCGTGGTGTCAGTGGTTTCATGGTTTCTTAGGTTTCGTGGTTTTAATGGTTTCCTAGTTTCATGTGTTTCGTGGTTTCATAGGTTTTGTGGTGTCAATGGTTTCATGGTTTCACAAGACCCCACCAGCTTGTAAGCTTTAAATCCAATCGTGTGTAAATAAAGGTCTTATGTTATGTTATGTTATGTTTCAAAGGTTTCGCGGTGTCAGTCCTGACGGAATCTTTAACAAAACTCTTCCATTTCTTTTACCCAAAAAGTGCTTTGATCACCACAAAAAGCATGCAAACACCGTCATTGTTTGCACTCTGAAGCCAATAAGAAGGCTAGAATTTCTGATGCCCTATGCGGGTAACGTGTAACGTTAAAGTTCCGAGAAAATAGCTGGTCTTGTAAGAGGAGCAACTATAAAAACAGTATAACGCCAACCCGCGGACTGATGAGTATTGCGTGGAAAACCTATACCATGTCTTGCGTGATCACAAATTGGCGGTAACAGAACAGTCGCAAGACCGTTTAGGTAATTTAAAGGTATTACTACAGTGAGATCTACCAGATCTCTCCAGGTTCAAAGACTAACATCGTTAGAAAAAAACATGAACTTAAACAATCATTGTTTAAAGATCGTTGTGAATCAGTCACAACACATTCCTGTATAATTAATGTAGCTTCAGTAGAATCTGCAATATATTCTTCGAACTTTGGATCTGTAAATTCGTAAATCACTGTCCGTGAGAATTTAACATTCCGCCAAAAACATTAACGTGTTGGGCTCAGCGTGACAAAAATTTGCAGGAAACCGGGCGGAAACCATCACATTCCTTGACAAAATAATGGTACATTTAAAAGCGGTCATATAAGCGTTTTGCCAGATTAAATCACGAGCTTCTGGGAAAACTTTGCTCCGTTTCTCCTGACTAGAAATTTTATAGTTACATTTTAATTCCACCAGCTTTTGATAAGGTGGTCTGCCGGACTTTTCGATTTCACAAAGGCGGTTGTGAAAGACTCTTTTTCTTTACAGTTTAGTGGTACATTTGGTAGTTTTTGATTTTTCCAGAGCTCTCAGAGGGTATCTGTCATTCCATAGAATGTCAAAGGGCAAACCTTGGTGACAAGAAAGTACTTGGTTTTAACGATTTGATTCACCTGAGAAATGCCCATTTAATACCAACTTTTATAGAAGACCAGCTTGTCCATAACTCTAATCAAAGAACTATACCACAGACATTGTGTGACGAAGGACTCCACCGTTTCTATTGAACCTTGATAGCTTAATTCCTTGGTTTAAGTCCGTGGTCCGCGACCCATGACCTTGGAGGAATTCCATTCGCAAAAAAAAGGTAACGGCCTTTGTGCTCAAAGAAAGTCTTGAAAATCTTCCCTATACAAACCATTGACACCTCGAATCCTATGAAACCACGAAACACATGAAACTATGAAACCATGAAACCATGAAACCATTGACACCACGAAATCTATGAAACTATCGACACAACAAAACCCATGAAACCATGACGCCATGAGGCTATAAAACCATTAACACCACGAAACCATTGAAACCCTCGAATACGAAAGCTATGAAACCATGAAACCATTGACACCAAGAAACCTAAGAAACTATGAAACCATTGACACCACGAAACCTATGAAACCATGAAACCATTAACACCACGAAACCCTTGAAACCCTCGAATACGAAACCTGTGAAACCACGAAACCTATGAAACCATGAAACCATTAACACCACGAAACACTTGAAACCCTCGAATACGAAACCTGTGAAACCACGAAACCATTGACACCACGAAACCTATAAAACCATGAAACCATTGACACCACGAAACCTGGGAAACCATGAAACCATTGACACCACGAAACCTATGAAACCATGAAACCATTGACACCAAGAAACCTATGAAACCATGAAACCATTGACACCACGAAACCTATAAAACCATGAAACCATTGACACCAAGAAACCTATGAAACCATGAAACCATTGACACCACGAAACCTATGAAACGATGAAACCATTGACACCATGAAACCTATGAAACCATGAAACCATTGACACCACGAAACCTATGAAACCATGAAACCATTGACACCACGAAACCTATAAAACGATGAAACCATTGACACCATGAAACCTATGAAACCATGAAACCATTGACACCACGAAACCTATGAAACCATGAAACCATTGACACCACGAAACCTATGAAACCATGAAACCATTGACACCACGAAACCTATGAAACCATGAAACCATTGACACCACGAAACCTATGAAGCCATGAAACCATTGACACCAAGAAACCTATGAAACCATGAAACCATTGACACCACGAAACCTATGAAACTATGAAACCATTGACACCACGAAAACTATGAAACCATGAAACCATTGACACCAAGAAACCTATGAAACCATGAAACCATTGCCACCACGAAACCTATGAAGCCATGAAACTATTGACACCACGAAACCTATGAAGCCATGAAACCATTGACACCAAGAAACCTATGAAACCATGAAACCATTGACACCGCGAAACCTATGAAACTATGAAACCATTGACACCACGAAACCTATGAAACCATGAAACCATTGACACCAAGAAACCTATGAAACCATGAAACCATTGCCACCACGAAACCTATGAAGCCATGAAACCATTGACATCAAGAAAGCTATGAAGCCATGAAACTATTGACACCAAGAAACCTATGAAACCATGAAACCGTTGACACCACGAAACCTATGAAACCATGAAACCATTGACACCACGAAACTTATGAAACCATGAAACCATTGACACCAAGAAACCTATGAAACCATGAAACCATTGACACCACGAGACCTATGAAACCATGAAACCATTGACACCAAGAAACCTATGAAACCATGAAACCATTGACACCACGAAACCTATGAAACTATGAAACCATTGACACCATGAAACCTATGAAACCATGAAACCATTGACACCACGAAACCTATGAAACCATGAAACCATTGACACCACGAAACCTATGAAACTATGAAACCATTGATACCACGAATCCTATGAGACCACGAAACACATGAAACTATGAAACCATAAAACCATGAAACCATTGACACCATGAAACCTATGAAACCATGAAACCATTGACACCACGAAATCTATGAAACTATCGACACAAGAAAACCCATGAAACCATGACGCCATGAGGCTATAAAACCATTAACACCACGAAACCATTGAAACCCTCGAATACGAAAGCTATGAAACCATGAAACCATTGACACCATGAAACCTATGAAACCATGAAACCATTGACACCACGAAACCTATGAAACCATGAAACCATTGACACCACGAAACCTATGAAACTATGAAACCATTGACACCACGAATCCTATGAGACCACGAAACACATGAAACTATGAAACCATAAAACCATGAAACCATTGACACCATGAAACCTATGAAACCATGAAACCATTGACACCACGAAATGTATGAAACCATTGACACCGTGAAAGCTATGAAACCATGAAACCGTTAACACCACGAAACCTATGAAACCACGAAACACATGAAACTATGAAACCATGAAGCCACGAACCCAATGAAACCATAAAACCATTGACACCACGAAACCCATGAAACCATTGACACCATGAATCCTATGAAACCATAAAACTATTGACACCACGAACCCTATGATACTATCATTATATGACATAGCATAACCTATGAAACCATGACTCCATGATACTATCATTATATGACATATACTAATTAGCATAAATTCGTGCACCGTAACACCAAGTAACTACTACAAAGAGCGATTGTTCTGGAACAATAGGGCAACCAAGTTACGTCACAATTATTCAAGATGGCGGCGCCCGGGAAATTTGAAAACCAAAATAAGCGTTTTTGGAATTTATTTTTCTGGAATACAAACGCTTTCATTGGAAAAAGATTGAGCAATTCCAATTGTAAACATTATGTTCTGTGGTTTAAAGCTATTTTGTTGTTTTAGTGGAGGTTCCCTTTAAGGTGGCCGGGCACAACTTCCCGTTCCTTCTCGCAAGCCTTGCCACTTTAAATAGTTCATTTTCTATGCAAACCGGTTCATAAATAAACGAACAACAACCAGGTAAAGGGATTTCGTGAAGCTAAGCCCACGACAAAAATCTCTGGTTTTTAAAGCGCCTCTTTTCTCTCCCTTTTGCCATCGGGTCTTGCGTCTTGGACGAAAGTGTTTGTGCAAGGAAAAGGAATTTTTCCACTTTTTTTTCCGTACAACTTCCTCACTTATCCCTCGACATTTTGTTCTGTGCTCTTTGGGATCAGTTACCTTAAAGGTAAAAGGCATCGTCGGTTTTCAGTCGGATACCATTAATATTTTGTTGTTAATCGTCCTTACCATAAATATGTGTTCCTTCCTGTTTTTAAGAAACTTTCGCACATAAACCGGATCAAGAATACAATTTCATGAAATATCAACTTACTTTATTGCAAGGGCGTAGCCAGGGGGGGTCCTAGGGTGCCCGTGACCCCCCCCTCCCCCCCTTTGTAAGCCGTTTTTTACTCAAACAACCTACAATATTCAGGTTGCGAAAACGCGAGTACCCTCTGTTTGACACAGTGTGACCCCCCCTTAGAAAAATCCTGGCTACGCCCATGTATTGTCATGCTAATGACTCATAAGTAGAAACTGTGATAACAACGGAGGACAGAGTA
>NC_090870.1:22450926-22458426 GCF_036669935.1 Montipora foliosa | reverse complement strand
GAAAACCTCAAATTAGTTGAACTTCAGCAATTGTAGATGTAACAGTAACAGAAGCATACATCAGAGAAGCAGTATTGTTGAAAAAATGAAAGTGCTTTGTTGAGTGTTACAGGACTTATTGTAAATATCAAGCTGGTTCACAAGCACACCACTTCAATAATGTCAAGGTACAGTGTTACAATAGTAATTAATTTTATTATTACATGTATAAAACATGCTGTAGCAGGCTAAAACCCCGCATATTGCAGAAGGTCGCCAGGCTATGTAAAAAGTGTGCCGGAGTTGCAACAAGGTGAGACAAATCCTGTCGGCTCTTGTGATTGGTTCAGAAAATAGTAAGCACCTAAGATACAAAAGAAACACTGGAGCCTAGCCCCAGTCATTTTTTCAAGAGCCCAGAATTAATTAATTCCAGCTGGGATCATATTTACAAGAAAGTGAGGATGAATCAAGTAAGGTGCCCGTTCGGGCTACCTGTTTAGAAATTTGGTCGCCCGCGCAAGGAAATTAGGTGCCCCAGGGGACCGGGTGACCGTTAGGCAGCAGCCTTGCCAGTTTACCATTCGCAACAGTTCATCCGGCAGTACTACGATCGTAATTTGAAAACGTTATAACTTTTGAGAAAGACTCTTAGAACAGGATCCCCACACCGAGCTACAGTAATCGAGATGTGGTTGGACTGGTGAATTGTAAATGGAGAGTAGAGTCTTAAATGCGACCAAGTACCTAATACAAACCGGTCAAATCGCCCGAAAGTCATCTCGGCCGACGTCATGTAGCCCGGAACCAGAGTCATATTGCCCGAGTAATATCGCCCGAAATTTTATCGAGTGTATAGATGCCGAACGGAGAAAAACTATGACCATATTTTAGCCCTCTTATTTAACATTGTTGGTAGCCGAAGGGAATGAGCAATCTGGGTTGGCGTTTTAATCCTCTCTTCAGTTCCAGTGTACCAATTGTTTTCGAATCTATATGATAGGATAGATACACCCAATTGCAAAAACGTTGTCATAGAAAAATGAAAAAAAAAGCAAAAGCCAAATAGGAATTAATTAGGCTAATAAGCCCAATGAATTCATTCGCAGCATCCACGCATGAACGTCGTATTTGCCTGTTGGACTTTGCTATTATTCTAAAGCTGGAAAACAATAAAAAAGATTCCGAGGAAATGCAACGGCTGTAAATGAATCCAACCTGAGGATGTACTTAATTATAGCCTAATTAATTCAAATCCTATTCAGTTGGCTTTTTCCCTATTTCATTTTTCTAAGACAACGCTATTGCAATTAGGTGTAGATAGATAATGGTTTATTACAGATTCCAACGATTAAGAGGCTCTTCTTCTGTAAAAATACTAAACTAAGAAACCTATAATATGATTAAAAGTATAATAACCATAATAAATTAACGAATGTAACTTATCAATAAATATTAAAATATACAATAATGATTATATGAATTCAAAACTGATACTTAGCAAACAAATGTTTCTTAGCACTGCGGCAAAAAACATTATGATCTGAGATGTTTCTTATTACTATCGGGAGTCTATTGAAGAGCGTTGCCGCCGAGTGCTGGAAGGTTCCTGATTCTTTAGGAATAGAGAATACGGGTGCTGTTGATGATCTTAAACTATAAGCAGTTACTTGATGCAGACTCAATTTCAGATACTCAGGAAAGGTATTTTTGTCGTATAATGATTTATGAGCGAGTTTGAGAATGTTGAATTAAACGTTTTCTTTAACTGGTAGCCAGTTTAACTTAATAATATCCTCGAGTTCTGCAAATTTTCTTGTGACAAAGTCAGCACACGCATTCTGTAAGTTGGAGACGCTTTTCTTGATAAACAGGCAAGGGATGATAAACCATGCAGGCGTAGTTCAGGTGTGAGAGAACTACGCTCCCTGCGAGGTGTTTCCTGACGTGGAAGGGCGCAAGGTTTGTGAGCCTCCGCAGAACTGATAGAGTCCAATATGACGTACTTAAGAGAGAATCCACGTGTGTGTTCCATGAGAGGTGATGATCCATGTGGACGCCCAATAGTTTAGTACAAGAAATTCTCTTTAGCGCAGAGTCCCCACAAACGATAGGAAGATCCCGTTCTTCTACACTATGATAACGCGCCATCTGAGGTGTAGAGATAAGCATCCAGTTTGTTTTGGTTGGGTTCAAGGCCAGATTACAGTTATTAGAATAGTCCTTCAGACTTGCGATGGTTTTATTAATTTGAGCTGCTGAGGAGTCCAAGTCGCCGGGCTTGAGTGGACATAGAAAGTCGTATCGTCAGCGTACTGATAACAGTCACACTGTAATTCCTTTTGAAGATCAGCAACGTAGAGATTAAAAATAACTGGTCCAAGAATGGAACCTTGCGGGACGCCGAATTCAACTGTAGCCATGTCCGACTTTTTGTCATCTATTTACACCATACGAGTTGGTTTAGTTACGTGTTGATAACAGCCAAGAGCTTCTAAAATAGACCGATACTGCTTTGTAATCTTATGTGAAGGCTTCAGCATGTCGATGTTCGTACCACCAGTCAAGAAGAGCAAACCATCCCATGAAACAGAGAGGTGAGCCAACAGTGATTCAAACGCGTCCAGCTATCTAGCGGGCTCAGGCCCACACGCTCTGATCTATAGATGACACCGATCAACGCCTTGCTACGTTTATTTCGCCCTTGAATCTCGATCCATAAATGCTCCATATCTGGCTGAATCATCTCAATGTCATTCCTACGTTTATATTGGATAGAGTTGCTGATGTAAGCCCCAACGCCACCGCCCCGGGCGCCTTCACGGTTTCGAAAAAGAGTCGTGTAACCAGGCAGAGTGACGTAATCCAGGAGGGCGGGGTTGTCCTTTAACCATGTTTCACTCATTTTGATGATATCCATCGGAAGCTGTGAGACTAGGATTTGAAACTCATTGAAGGATGAGACCATACTCTGGGTGTTAAAATGCATTATGCTGAGGTGTTTGGAGTGTTCTTTCAGAGTCTCGAAGGTCAAATCGGTGGTATCTTGTACTGGGACGTCCAA
Organism: Montipora foliosa; assembly: GCF_036669935.1. NCBI lineage: Eukaryota > Metazoa > Cnidaria > Anthozoa > Scleractinia > Acroporidae > Montipora > Montipora foliosa. The sequence continues at coordinate 22,455,383 of NC_090870.1, read as the reverse complement.
TTCATCTAACATATCAAAAATTTTTGGTTTTATCCACGGAGTTGATAATGTAAATTGGCCACCGTACTGGGATTCTAAAAGCTGACGTTTCGAGCGTTAGCCCTTCGTCAGAGCAAATCGAGGAGTTGTGGGTTACGTGCAGGTTTAATAGTAGAGTAGGAACTACGCTATTGGTGGTCACCTGGAATGTATACATACATACATACATAACTTTATTTCGATTCGGATTTTTTTTTTTTTTAGAGTAGCAAAGAAATATGCTAGTATCTCCGAATGTAATCTAAAATAACAATGCAAATTACACAGTAACAACGACATTAAATTACATTAATAAATTAGTTAAATGAAAAGCGTTCGTTAATACCGTGAGGATTAAGAGTACCGATTTGGAAGACGAATTTTTGTTCCAGATTCTTGCGGCTTTCCGTCGTACCTAGATGTAGGGATAGGCCTCAGACAGCCATGTGTTTTTTGGAGTGGTTAGGGAGATTAAAATGACGTGCGGCTGGCTTTGATGCATCCTTGTCATTCTCAACATCGCGAAGGTGTTCGCGGAATCGGTCGCCTAGTCGTCTACCTGTCTCGCCAATGTATAATTTATTGCATAACGTACAGGTTATGCAATAAATGACATTTGCGGTGGTACATGTGAAACGATCAGTGATCTTAATAGATCTGCTCTTTTTATCGAAGAAATTGTTCTGTCTGTCTGCTTGCGAATTCGCCGAGACACGGCAAAGTGTATGTTTTCTTCCTTTCCTGTATTCAGGATCACGAACTGTGCATTTAGTGGGCTTTTGCGATTTATCGCTCTTTGTAGAGATCGGCAATATGCTCAAAGATGCTTCCAAGTAAATAATTTTGGGAGAGATCCATACACCTTATTCCAAAATGGCCGCTGATTTATGCGGATACAAATTGGCCCTTGTTGCCTCGTTCAAGATAAAATATTCTTTTAAATTTTAAGCTTAAGAACGAGGCATCAAGGGCTAATTTGAATAAAAACAAAAGAATATTTAAATGGCGGCCATTTTGGAATAAGGTGTATGGGATGTTCCCGTACGAGGCATACTTCGTTTCACTCCCCATCATGTCTTTTCAATGCCCTGCTGTGGGCTCGTTTGTCTGGGTCAACGAAGTTTAGGCGATGATTAACTGTGCGATGATGTTAGCCCTTGTCTTGTAGGCAATTGTAAACTTTCCGGCCACAAGTAGCTAGGGCTAATATTGGCTAGATTGCAGAATAGCCGGCCCACCAAATGTCCTACTTAAAAAAGCTGCCACCGCGGTCCCGCAGTCGCGTTTAACAATGCTGCTTCCGCGTCCACTGAATGTCTTACTCAAAAAACTGCCACCGCAGTCCCGCAGTCGTGTTTAACAATGCTACTTCCGCGTCCACTAAATGCCTTACTTAAGAAACTGCCACCGCAGTCCCGTTTAACAATGCTGCTTGCCCGCAGTGGCATGGGAGAGAAAACGATATTCATATAATTAACTCTGTTCCTAAACCGGGCATTCTGCAATCGCTCCACTTCTTAAATTTCATTTTGCCGTTCCGTTAACTACACTTTTCAAGAGATTGTGTGAAGAAGAAAGGATTCGTTACTCATTAAGCCTAAGCGCTCGTTTCAGTGATTAGGTCTAAGCACTCTACCAAAATTTTAGCTTTCATCTTGCGGTTCGGTTATCTACACTTTTCATGGGATCGTGTGAAGAAGAAAGCACTCGTTTACTGATTAAGCCTAAGCGCTCGTTTCAGTGATTAGGCCTAAGCATTCTCGTAAAATGTTAGCTTTCATTTTGCGGTTCGGTTAACTACACTTTTCACGAGATCGTGTGAAAAAGAAAGCACTCGTTTACTGATTAAACCTAAGCGCTTGTTTCATTGATTAGGTCTAAGCACTCTCTTAAAAGTTTAGCTTTCATTTTGCGGTTCGGTTAATTAACTACACTTTTCATGAGATCGTGTGAAGAAGAAAGCACTCGTTTACTGTTTAAGCCTAAGCGCTCGCTTCAGTGATTATGCCTAAGCGTTCTCGTAAAATGTTAGCTTTCATTTTACGGTTCGGTTAACTGCACTTTTCCCGAGATGGTGTGAAGAAGAAAGCACTCGTTTACTGATTAAGCCTAAGAACTCGCTTCAGTGATTAGGCCTAAGCATTCTCGTAAAATTTTAGCCGTCACATTGCGGTGGCAGTGCGTTTTACTGGTTGCCCATTCATCGACTCAACCTCGTCCCCAGGGTCTCTCTTCCCTGGGGACGAGGTTGTCATCCACTACGGGACTGCGGACCGCGGTGGCAGTTCATTTTACTGCTTGCCCTTATACATGGTTCATTTATTTATTTCACACTATTTACATAAAATTAACCTAGAAAGAAATATATAGTCACAACACATGGTTACAAGATAAAACAATTACAGTACAGGTTATAAAATGTGTATGGTGGTCAAAGTAGCGAAGGCTTTCTAGTTGACCACCAGTTTTCATTCAACGACTACGGGACTGCGGACCGCGGTGGCAGTTCATTTCACTGCTTGCCCTTTAACAATTTTCTTTTCATTCACCGACTTCAGGACTGCGGACCGCGTTGACAGATTTTTTAAGTAGGACATTTGGTGGACCGGGTATTCTGCAATTGCTCCCTAATATTTTTTCAAGGAAAGTTTACTGTCAGAAAATTATTTGTTCTGGCGGATTGAAGGTTATCTATCCATTGCCGTTTTTTCTTGAGCACCGCGAAACAGATTCATCTCCCGATGCACTTTGTCTTTGCCAACCTTGTTCTTTGTTTACTTACAGAACCTTGTTTCCCTAAACCACATCTCGCTGGGCCGGGGTTTTGTGCAATATCACCGGACCGTAACAGTATTTGAAAAGACGATGTTGAGTTTGAATAATATGACATTTTTCCTTTTGATCTTTTTGTCTTCCCGAATCTTTGAAAATTCCATCGAGAAGAGTGTAGGATGTGTGTGGAAAACAAGTTCACAATCCATGACGCTGAAGACAATTGTGCCTTGTTATTGTTTCCTTTGGTCCCTCCGTTCAGTAGAAATGCCGTCTCCCAAGGAATAGTCAGCCATGAGCTATCCAAAATCTTCCTTAAAGGCGAAACCAAGCTAACTTCCTGCAGAAAATCCTTTCCAGAGGTCCAACCATCAGTTGAAAACAGTCCTTCATGCTTAGAATTGCAAAAATAGTATGATACGAGCAGGCAAAAGAGAAAAATTAGGGAGCTTATGAAAAAACGTCTGACCCTCATTACTGGGTTGCCAGTAAGACAAACCCAGTCGGAATCTGCGTTTCATTTGTTGGTTTTTTTTGCGTGTCGGTAAAAGTCTTGCCTGTCACTCCCCTGCTAAGTGGTGTCTTTGTGCATTCTGCGCGTATTTTCTTAGGATCGAGAGGGTAGTGGGAAATGCGTAGATTTCTCTGGTGGACACAGTAGAATGATTAACTTAACCGGCAATGCAGCAAACACAACACATTAATATTCTAGTATAGAACGCACGAGCGAACAATACACCATGACACTATCGTGCGCGGACACGCCACATCGCCTAAGTTGCCTTCAGGCGTAAAGCCTACCGTTGGCTTTCTTTATTATATAATCGCAATGCACCGTCCAGGTCAAGTCGTGGGCCAAACTTCCACACTTCCATACTGCCAAACTTCCATGTACTAATTATTTGTGAGTAAATTTCTCGCACTTGCATTCTTTTCTGATGACGCGTTCTGTGCTCTTCTACCCGAAGTAAAAGCCTAGTTATCTGACAATTTACATTTACCGGTATTTTGTACTCAACTCTGCAAAGGTGTAAAAAATTTGGAAACGTGACATTGAAGAATTATTTGAATGAAAGTTGTTGTCTCTTTTGTGCTTCATTATTTACGGTCAAGGTTCCGAGTCGAAAAGGGTTTGATGTGAACTGTCAAAAATTTAATTGCATCTCTTGTTTGCACGCACGCACTTGAAAAAGGAAGGTTTTTTTGCCTCTAATAGTAAATACATGTATGTTGTTTGTTTTGATTAATTTTTCGCTGGAAAAGGATTTTGCCGAGATATTTCCAGCTTTTCTGAACTTTAATATCATGTTGTGTAATTTTCGAGCTTAACAAATTTGCATACCTGGGTTGAAATGTGATACGCGAGGAAGCAGGAAGGGTTCACGAAAATAAACAGGTCTGTTGGATGCGTGCTTGAGTTTCAACAAAATGAGTCCCAAAATCAGCAAAACACTGTGATGCTGATGAATAATAAAATAGCTGCTATTTCCAAAACGATGGAATTACCTGGTGATAAATATCCTCATCTTGGAGAGTAAATTTTTGACTTTGCAGAAACAATGGTCAGACTCAAGAGTTGGGTGATTGTGATCTTTGTGTTGAATTTGCACATTTCTTGTCAAACTTTATAACACTTGAAAGGAAAAGAAAACTAACAAAAACAAAAC
>NC_090870.1:22440926-22445926 GCF_036669935.1 Montipora foliosa | reverse complement strand
ATAATATGGCGCATCCTATCGGAAGCCCTGGCTAAATAAGAGGGCTAAAATATGGTCATAGTTTTACTCCGTTCGGCCAAAACAATTTGATCGTGGTGACCACCATTTTTAATGTGCTTTCAAATTTGGGGGCCTGGAGAGGAGTTCGCCGTGCCTGATCGTACGTTTATCACTCGCTTCAATCAAAGCAGTAACTGAAGAATGAAGCGAGCGAACACCAGATTGATGTCTGCTGAGAAGATTATTTTCATTTAGATAATGATACAACTGACCATAAACTTAACAAATCGAAAGTGGTTCAGCGTTGTCTGTACTCTTATCGACAACGATATTCGTCAGTGGTCAAAATGAGGTGTAGCCGAGTGAGTCTACAACAAATCTTGACCACTGTGATGACGAATATCGTTGTCGATAAGCGTACAGAAAACGCTGAACCACTTTTGATTTGTTTTTTACCACAATATTCAACGCTAAAGAAAGTGTTTATTTCAGAAAACAAAGAGCAAGCGTTGTCTATAACTTTCTTGCAATATCAAGGCTGTTGCCTAACAGGAGCCCGGTAGCCTGGGGCTCCCAAAGAATAGCTCTGGGCTCCTTAATTTTTCACAGCAACACCTTTCACTTCATATGTTGGGCTCCTAAGTTCGCACCGTTTAGCTTTGAGGGCCCCTTTAAAATTTTCTTAGGCAGCAGCCTTGAATATGATTGGTTTATTTCCCAAAATGAGCGTTTCTGATTGGCTATTACATTGCGCGACAAATTGACGCGAGCATGACGCGAGCAGCGTTGTCTGGACTCTAATCGACAACGGCAAATTAGCCAACCAGATTGCGAGATTACAAGCAATTGTGGTAAAAAATTCGTTCAAAAACCTTGGCCACAATCGCTCGATAATTAGAAGGATCACTCCCACTTTCTTAAAAAGAGGCGACATTCTTGAATTCTTCCATTCATCGGGAAAAATACCATTGTCCATCGATTGATTGAATATCAGAGCAAGTGACCCGCAGATTCTTTTAGAAGTCTGGCTGAATCCAGACCTATCCCCTTCTCTTGCGTAATTTATTTAGGTGGGACAAAACGTGCAATTGAGTTACATGCTGCAAACTAAAACAAATGTTGGTATGGTTAACAAATTCATTGAAAAAGGTGCCCACTTCTTCTATATCCCTGGACAATTTGGGTTTCCCATGTTTTGCATGAATTTCCATTGTGAGTATCAAAAGTGTTATAATAGTAGGACTTTTTTACATTCTTGATCATATTGTTCACATCATTACGCAACTTCTTAAAATTACTCCACTCGCTTGGATCGCCTGTCCGCAAAGCCTTAATTTTTAGACTCCGATACATCAAATTCTTAAGGTCAGGGGTAATCCAAGGACTTTTAGAGGCACGAACGTATTTAGTGCGGAGTGGAGCATGCAAACCACACAATTTGAAGAACAAAGCTTTCCCATGAGATCAACCCACGGTAGGGCCAACATGTCCAAATGAAACAGATTACGATCAAACATTTTTAAATGCCTATACGAAACAGTAGTAGTTCCCTAGATGATGGGAGCATATCACAATTAAGGTCGCCCATAAGGTAATACTCTTTCCCTTCAGCATCCAGCTTACCCACAAAAGATTCAAAATCTGAGAATAATTCAAAAGATGAGTTGAGAGGTCTGTACCATGTAGCAACAATAAAAGATTTGCTTCTTGCTTTATTAATTTCGATGGAAAGGCTTTCCAGTTGATTGAATGTATGTGCACTAAAATATTAGAAGGAGGGAGGGAAATGCAAGGAAGCTAAAAGGTCATTCAAGCCAAAGTACAAGACATAGCCCCTGCAAACCTTTGTCAGATCGAGTAAAATCTATGAAGTCCCACTCCCAGCCCCCAGGGGTCAATGGGTTAATTAAATTCATGTATCTCATATGACCTTCTGGTAAGGGATTCCAAAATCTTGTTTGAGGTTTTCCCAAGATTTATATCATACAGACGTACGTGTAGTTTGATCTTGAAAAGAAACGTTCAGTCAAAAAATAACATATCTGTCCAGTTGCTAAAGAAAACAAGTTTTTTACCACAATTGCTTGTAATCTGGCAATCTGATTGGCTAATTTTCTGTTGTTGATAAGAGTCTAGACTAAGCTGTACGTGTCATGCTCACGTCAGTTTGCCATGCAATGTGATAGCCAATTAGGAACACTCATTTTGGGTAATAAACAAATCATATTGCAAGAAAATTATAGACAACGATTGCTCTTTCTTTGTGTTACATGTATGATTTTGGTCACGCTCTGAAATAAACACTTTCTTTGAAGTTGATACCCTGGGTGCCAGAAGTTCTATTTTTCTTTTGCGAGGAGCGATCGGTTAAAATGGAGAGGCGAAAAATAAGAACCTCTGGTCACGGCGGTTAAGAATCTCAGTGCCAGTACTTTCCAAGTAAAAACAATCTAACACTCAATTTCACAGGTTGAACAACGATAGTGCACCCCAGAGGCCACAAAACCGGTTTTGAGTGAAAGGAGTGCCACGAAAACAAAGCTGGCGGTGGAAGGCTGTGAATTCGAGCGAGCATTTAGGGGTTTGCAGAGTACAATACACAGTAAATTCTGGATTTCGGAGATTTTAGAATTGAAACCTGTTCAGGAATTTCATCAAGGGTGAGCATGTGGAATTGGATGATATTTCAACTTGTGCCGAAAGTTTGTTCGTATTTGCATGATCGTGAATCAGTATTTGCATGATCGTGGATCCAAAAGCTGCTATCGTAGTCGTTATTTGTCCTTTGAATGCCTTGACTGATTCACATATCCGAGAGCTGAAAGAAAATCCGAAAACCATAACACTAGAAATATCCTGTTTCCAGTAAAAAGCTAGTCACGTGTGAGAAAACTAAACTGCAACCACCAACAGCAATCAGTTTGTGGTTTCAATTTGCTTTTGATTGGTTGCTGAGAGATGGGAAATGTCAAAATCAAAATGTTCTATTCCCAAAGGACTTGAATTGGGTACAACAGTGACATCACTGTAGAAAACCAGTTTGGCAAGATATCTTATTTGGACCAAATTGCATGGAAGTGAGATTCTTAACCCCCTTATTTTTCGCCTCTCCATTTTAACGGCTCGCCTTTCACAAAAGAAAAATAGAACCTCTGGCACCCAGGGTATGGCATTGAATATTGTGGAAAAAAACAAATTGAAAGTGGTTCAGCGTTGTCTGTACTCGTATCAACAACGATATTCGTCATCACAATGGTCAAGATTTGTTGTAGACTCACTCAGCTGCGCCTCATTTTGACCACTGACGAATATCATTGTCGATAAGAGTAAAGACAACGCTCGGAACCACTTTCGATTTGTTAAACAGAAGTCTATTTTCTGCAAGATTTGCCATTAATGATACCATTATTCTTTTAGCTCTCTGTTCAGGCAAGTAACCTTAAAAAGGTTACCAAGATCATGTTCATAATAATAATTGCACCCACAATAATATTATTATTTTTGTATACATCCCTGCCGAATATAAAAATCTTGTCTCTAAGTAATAGTAAACACATCTCAATCACACACCTGTCACTTGGGAGATTCATGATCATATTTGTCTTTGATGAAGGGAATTCTTTTTGTTACAACCTTCCAGTCTGTGAAATACAAAAATGCAATTCCACCTCCAGCAGCCCACGCTCCTGCTGTTGGAATCCTGCAAAATAAGTCAGCACATCAGTGAATTACTAAAAAAATCATTCTCAATTTTTTTATCAAGAAAGAAACATTGAAAGCAGAGTGTTTTAAGGCATATTAAATTAATATTAAAGGATTCTTTATGCTAGGAGTTTCTGTTACATGTACATGTTCAAAGATGAAGAACACAATATCAAATTTATTTTGTAATGTTAAGAGTGTATGATAATACAATAATTATTGTTTTTAAGGTCTGGACTTGTGAGATTTTGTTCATAATTTTTGATGTCCTCTTTTTAAATATTTAAACATATTAATTTTTGCAGGTGAACTACTGTATGCCCTTAGATTGGCAAAACTCATCAAGAGGGCTCATTCTTAAATTCCTTGAAGATTCTGTAATTTTAACACACCAAGTCACACCACCATGAAACTGGGTGTTCAGGTCACTGTTCCAGTTGTTCTTATTCCAATAGATAGCTTGAAAATTTCAGAGAAAAAACATTTTATTTAACAATCTTATTACTCCATTAGCACATGTTGGATATGAGACGGTAAATAACCAAGGAGGCACGTAGCACCGAGTTGGCTATGACCAGTCTCATATCCAACAAGTGTGAATGGAATAATATTGTTTTATTAAATTCCTTGAAGTCCAAAAGTATAGAAAGTACAAAATACGAGTGAAAAAACCAAGCAAATCCGAGTGAAATGGAAAAAACTTGATGAGAACTGATGGGATGTTGTGTAAGACCTTGTGGTCAGACATGCAGGCTCATCACAAAAACATTTTCGTGTCCTTCTAAACGTCAGAATTGATCCAAACTTTCCACAAAAACGTTATTCAGAGAGAAATTTCGCTTTCCAGCGAAAAAATTTTAGCTTATCAATGCTTAGCGCAATCATTTATCATATCAGGTCAAACTAAGGTATATGAGCTGATAATCAAGATTGATTGAACCAATCAGGGCATGAGAAATGCATTAACCGAGGTTGTACATGTAAATTTAAAGGAAAGTTCACTCCAAAATGATTAATAGAAAGTTCATGAGAAGAAAAGGTTTTCACCAAAATTTCAATCTTGAAATAGCTTTCTAACCTTATGAAATACTTGTTAAAAATACACACATGCAGGCCGCCATTCTTGGATTATACGCGACGTCATTGAGCTCAACCTGAAGTTTTGCTGGAAGCTTGAACACACAAAGTCGTTGAGATCCCTCTTCGTATTCCAGTCATGCCTTTTTGTCCAGCAGCTCAAATAAATCAGACGGATGAAATACCATTCATGTTGTTCACACTTCCAACAGAAAAGTGGG
>NC_090870.1:22433426-22435926 GCF_036669935.1 Montipora foliosa | reverse complement strand
AAAAATACTAGCGCTTCATATTCAATGGGAGAAACCTACACTTAATCATCAACTTTATCATGTTAATTTAAGACTTTCTTTGTAATCTTTTACATTGTCATGTGTCCTTACAGCTAATTAGCATTTTGGTTCACACTATATATTCAACTCTGTACTTTGTAATTTAAGTAATGGTCCGGCTAAGAAGCAGGCAGCCCAGCGGCAAAAGTACTTAGAAGCTGCTGCTCCAATCGAGGCATCTGATTGGCTAATATCGGAAAATGTCGAAAAAAGATGAGAAAAAAATGAAAAAAAAGCCTTTTTTGGATTTCTTCTTCCCCATGCCCTTGATCTCTGTCTCTCGGCCAAATTTGGGCATTGTTCTATGCGCCATTCGCCAATCGGCAAATGGCGCATAGAATCTTGACGATATTTACAAACATAGTTTTTGAAGGCATAATGATTTGTTCTACGAAACAGAATCTAATTTTTTAGACGGCAAGTCGATTACATTTTTCATTGAAATTCAAATTTCGCGCTTTTAGCTGCTTACACCAATGGGAACAGCCGAACTTAATTTGATTAAAAATGTTGGCATATTTTAACTAACCGACGCTATTGCCGCGGGCTATTGTTTTTCTGCCTGCTTCTTAGCCGGACCATTACTTAAACTGAAGATGGCAGAAGTTTCTGTCGAAACATGTTTTTAAATTTAAAAAGTGTTGTGTTGTTTCTTAAAATATCGTTATCCCTGCTACTATCCAGACATACTGGCAACCCACTAAATATACCCTCATGGAGGTCAAGAATGGAACGTCAACTGGATGAACAAGACAGGCCGTGAAAAATAAAGATCTGGAATCTTTAAAGCGATGAGCAATGGTCTTCGCCAACAATTTCATTTTTCGCCGTTGGATATCAAGTGAGCTTTGCTTCTAATTTTTCTAACTTTTTTTTTTTAACAAACATATTTATTTCAACAAAACGAGCGCTACTTACACAATTACTTAATCATTTACACAAAGTTACTTACATCAATGGTAAATAAGGAACTCAACTACTTACAAACTACATACAATACGATACTTACACTTACAGAGCAGTACTTACACTGCTTACGGACAAACAACAGCAACTAATGAGCGAAAAATAAATAAATAAATAAACATACAATTTAAAAAAGTGGCATAATGACAGGAACAGTGCGCTAAGAAAGATAAGGAGACAGTATCCATTTTTTTCTTAAGAAGTCTTTGTTACTGATTATTTTTTCAGTTTTATATCTTGCTACAATTTTGGCTCGAAATCCATGAATGTTGGGAAGAATTTGGTTATTTCTGCAACTCCACAAGAAAAGCTTTCAGCGATAATTCCGACAAGCACATTTTGCAGGGAAAGGCGGATCCTTTTACTCGAAATAATGCACCAGTAAGTTTCAAAATCGTTCCAGAACTGCTTAGAATAAGGGCAGTGGAAGAGCAAATGGTTTAGTGATTCAGGCTGACCTTTGCAGAAACTACATAGATCATTTGTTCTAAAGCCTATTTTATATAATTTGGTGTTTGTATAAAGAATTGAGTTGAGAACTTTGTATTGAAAAGCTTTGACATACGATTCAAGAGTGACGGCATGTGGTAACTGAAAAATGTGTCTCAATTGGTCATTAGTAAGGTTAAAATCGCTCTGTAATTTATAAGCGATATAAGGAAGTTGCGCTTTTTCCCTGATAAGTAACGTATAGAATTCTTTTGACTTCTTTGTAGTTACGTCAAATATGTTGTCATCAATTACGAACTTTGGAAGATTTATTGATGGAAGCCTGGTAATCTTTATCTCTTAAAGATGATGGAATAGACCGACGTAGACCAGCCAACTGTAAAAATATTTGTTTTATTTATTTTGTTCGAGAGGCGTTTATAGGCATCCGCAACAATTAAATTAAACAAAAGATCTTGGGTGAATACAATTCCAGCTTCGTAATAGTTTTTGTAATGGCGGGCTTATTGTCTATTCTAATTTCACTTGGTATTATATACAACACTGAAATCAAATGGCAATTCCTTTATGGATTTAACAAACATTGAAGGAATCGAACGCCTGGAATGCATCACAGTGTTTACTGAAGTCGCATCTAAGTTGTCTGGCAAGTTACATTTATTTCGTACTCAACTCTGCAAAGGTAAAAAAACAATTGGAAATGCGACAGTGAAAAATTATTTGAATGAAAACTTGTTGTGTCTTTTGAGCTGTATTATTTACGGTCAAGGTTCTTTCGAAACGGGGTTTGATGTGAACTGTCAGAAATTTATTTTAATTGCATGTGCATTATGACACTGATTCTGTGTCTTGTTTGCACGCACGCAATTGGAATAGGAAGGGCTTTTTGCCTCTAATAGCAAATATGTTGTTTGTTCCTATAAATGTTTCGCTGGAAAAGATTTTTGTGAGATTTCACTTTTTGTGAATTTATCATGTTGTATAATTTTCGAGCTTTACACATTTGCATGCGTGTGTTGAAATG
>NC_090870.1:22415926-22420926 GCF_036669935.1 Montipora foliosa | reverse complement strand
TCCTGTCTCAGTTGGAGCCCCTTTAAAGAAGTTTGGGATAGAACAGAAAAAGACAATCTTCCTCCAAGCCAGTAGCAAATGTTCTACGATTACATTTCAGAGAAGATGATGCTGATAAATTCTTGTTACTCCACAAACTTCAGAGTCTATAGACACTGCAAATCATTGCACAATTATCGATCAGAAACTATATCTAGCATATCCCCTTTCATCTGTTTTTCATTACAGGATGCTGTCATAAACTTTGTGGCATAAAGTTTGCTACAGCAATAGCCCGATGTTACCTGAAATCTAACTGAAAGGCACGTGTAAATGAACCAAATAAATTGCGAATGACCTCAATCATACCAACGTGTTAAATGACGCCATTAGCAATATTTTTAAGGTAGGGTTCATTTCCATGCTAAATCGCACTGAGCCCTACCTAGGGAACTTTTTTTAATGATATTTTAGAACGCCAAAATACTCACTGCGTGGGAGTTTTTGTTTAGTTATTTACGACTGAGTTCCTTGAAATCAGCACCAATATCCTTCAAACTGAGTTATTAAAAATTCATTCTGAAGGTCTTGTGGTCTGTTCTACTTTTTACTTCACCCACTATTTTAATGCAGTGCATTATTTCAACAGGCAAACGATATCATGGCGAATTTTCAAAAGCCAGTACGACGGTATGCAGGCCTCGCAGATCCACCAGATACATACTATAACAACATTCCCGAATGAAAAGAGCGGTGGACTATGAAGCCAAAGAAATGTCAAATTTCTGCACGGAAATGGAAAGATTGATCACACAGCAAAAGGGGTGTCTGGAAAATCCGAATAGCGAATAGCGAATAGTACGAAACGAATAGTGCGAATAGTGGCGAATAGTGACGAATAGTAACAAATAATGGCAAATAAGGGTGGAGGGGTCAACCGCGCAGCAACGTGGGATGGGATTTTCCCGCTAAAAAAGCAGAGATATTTTTATAATAAATTGCTTCCAGAGACGCTCTAGATAAAAAGCTTATATGTCTTAACATTTTAATTTTAGAGCTAAAGGATGTGGAGACAGACTGTATATGCTTGGCCCAGCCTTGCATACGGGCGATAACTACTGAAATTTAAATCGACCAATCAGAATTCAGCGAGCGGGAAAAACTGTGCTATCCGACGTCACGTCAATTGTTCGAAATAAAAGAGCCAGAAAGCCATTTAAAAGATTTGTGGCAGCTTTCTTTGTCAACAAACTTTGGCGCCAAAACTGGGTTGCCAGCGAACGGCGATTCGAACATCAGCTGTTGTGCTTTGGTTGTTGTTTGACCTTTTTCTAACCAATTTAAGACGAATTCAGTCTAGTACTTTCGAATCAAGTGTGAGAAGACGTCAAAACTGCGTTGATAATGTATTTATTTGTGTTAACTTCGCGAAGAAAGACTTTGATGGCGTTCTTTCGACAGGGTAGATGGACAACAACGAACAGCGCACAAAAATACATCGTTTCCAGTGAAAGGGCAAAGGATTGACAGGATTGCACAGTTTTCACTGCCACGCGCACTGCGGGCGCGGGTTCCGTATGCACGGAGGACAGCTGATTACCGATAGTGACCCCAAGGCATATAGAAGAAGAACTAAATTGAATAATTTTAGCACGCGCGCGCGGAGCACCATTATTAAGAAAATATGGTAACCCATCGATGTGAGAAAATTTTGTTTTTATAGCCATGACGTCATAAACGTCCGTACTAACGTACGTCCGTCCGTCCGTCCGCCCCTCCATGTATGCCAATGTGACCAGTATCACGTAACCATATCACGGGCTCAAGTTTAGAGCTCATCGAGAAGGGAATGACAGGTCTCAAAAACCGCTGATTGGCTAAGGTTGCCTTTCAAGGACGCGTGCGCAAGACGGTAACCACTGACTCATTGTTCACTGGCGAAAAACATGGCTGCCATCGGGTGTTTATCCGATCTTCGTCGATAAAAAAAAGATCTTTTTCAGGCCAGTAAAAAGGACGAATGTTTTGACTGCATAGTGCGTTTTATGCCAGCGAGATTCTCTTTTTAGTTGTGGGCCACCGTACTTTTTAGCCAACAGTGCTACGAGGGAAATTTCTTTAACAATTTCAAGGTCAACGCGAGTCCAGGTTGCTGTGACAGTGTTTGAGTGGAAATTTGTTTGTGGAGCTTACCGGCTAATGGAGTACCATCTTGATTTCAATTCATGCGTTTATCTTTTAAAAAGTGGAGCAAAAAATATATCACTAAATTTCCAAATGGTTTCTCTTTCGACTAAATATTTGCACACTGTTTCCGCGGGGGTCCGCATCTAGCAGAAAATGTTAAGATTTATGAATTTTTCTTCGAAATTAAGTTGTTAAAATGGCCATTCAAGTGGTCCATGGAGGCAAATTTATTAAGACGGAGGATAAAAAAGAAATGCATGACGTCCCTGAAAAGTTAGAAATGTATTTCAGTCGTTCAAAGATAAATTTTAAAGTGAATTTAGCACCAATGTCATACATAACATGCCATATAAGCACCTCATATTGGGTACACTAGAAGGAAACCTTTTAGTTGCAATTATATTTTGCTATAGTCATTTCAAGCAAATGCCAATCGTTTGCTTTCCTCCAAATTATAGAAATAAACATAGATTAGGTTAACTCTGAATAGCCAAAACAACAATACCGGTATTCCAAGTTGAAAATTTGATTCAGAAATCCAGCTCACTAGCAGGGGGGATTTTACTGTAACAAAATATTACTACAGCTAATAATACACTTTCAACACATTGTAGTGGGTTAATGTGACAACAAAAATAATTAATCAAGAATTAGTTTTATCTTCCAGCAATAAAACAGCAGGAGGATATAAAATTAGGTCTCTTCAAAGTTTAGAAAACTTGTTGAAGGTGATTCAGTGCTATTATCCAAAACAAATTTCATGCTAGCCTACTAAATACTTCCAGTGCAATAGATTTTTTAACCTCTCTTTGTGGACTCTGGTTGCAACACAGTGGTTTCAATAATTTAAATCCCCTTCCATTAGATTTAACTTGCAAAAAACTCCATAACTTCATATTTATGTAATAATTGTTCAAAGTCATCGAGCAAAAGCATACAAAGCTACATTTCAAAGGGGCGTAATCCCATGTTGGAGTTTTCTGGAGAAGACTTTCACAGAAATAACTGCTGTTACCTTTCCATATGGAAAAAATATTTCAACATTAGGTGCAATGAATTTTTAGCAATTGCTTTAACGAATACTAATCATTCTTACCATTTCCAAGGATGAATAAATTAAAGTTGAATGCAGTAAGACTAGTGTAAGAAGTAAAAAAAAGTGGCATATTCTTTTCAAACTGTAATCTATTTCCATTCTTGATTTAGTCCCTGGATAGTATTAAACAATGGTGGTAAAGTAAACAAACTGCCCCAAGGGGGGCTCCCTTACGAAAATGACAGGGGTTCTTTTTGTTCCTTTTTGGAGAAAAAAATGTGGATTTGTACTGCTTATGATGCTGAGACCAAACAGCTGGCAGAGTTGCTGCAGTAAATTTAAGGCTATCAATCTGAAAAATGACTGGAACTGTAAGACAATTTGGTACACGAGCAAATAACTTTTACTTATGAATAATTCATAAGTAAAAGTTATTTGCCAGTCATTTGTCACTTTAGAACTGGTTCCTCTAAGGGGTCAGATTTCTTTAGCCTCCATCCACAAAACAAGGTTCTGTTACCTTTAAGGGTTGGTTTTTAAAAAAAATCCAATAAGTGGCCTGCCATTTTTATAGGGAAAACCCCTCCTGAGCAAACTGCATCCTCATGTTTGGATTCCAATTGATTTAATGACTTTAATGATATTGGCAAATTTGTTCTACAATATATACTCAAATACCATTATAGTCTTTATAGTTTACTCCTCGAGCCACCAGCTTCAACTTTGATACTTTGTTCTAAAAGCCAAAGCAACGCAAAGCAAAGCATGGTGGAGGTGATGATTAATCACTTGCTTTGGTTCAAACGAAGAAAAAGAAAGTCAAACTAACAATAGCACTTTAACCATTTCACCCCTAAACCGGCCATACTTAGCATTTTACTCTGTCTAACACCAGACGATTTTACTTGGCAATGGGGAATCCTCAGGAGTCAATGGGTTAATCACTCACTAAAAAATGTCCCAATAAAATATTATGTTCCACTAACGACCAAAACTGTACTAATAATTTGAATTACAGCTAAGGTCTGTCAAATTTCCATCTTAGTTACCTGACAGCTCTTACAGTACTTCTCAACATAAAGAAAATAAATTCTGTGGACTTAAACATTCCCAAATAGAAATGTTGTATATTCCAAATATTGTTACGTAAACTCTTCAAGATTTACCTGCTTCAGGAACTTCAAATCAATGAATATTTGGAACAATTTTCCTGGACTCCTGCAAACTATGTGCACTTTTTAATGGTTTGCCCTTTAAAAGTAACACTCAGAAATAATAATGCAAATACAACTGAGGCTGTTTTGCCTTATCTCCAAGACAAGACAATAATATTCTTTATTCAAACACAATCAATATTAAAGCAATAATACATGCTTGTGGGGTCATGTGCTAACTATAATAAAGATACACTACAGGAAATAAAAGCTTAAAACTAACTATGTGACAGACAGGATATCTACACATAAGGGATAAGAAAAATAAATCAATTGCTATCCAAAGATCTTATTGCAAATACACCAAAAGGTAACGGTTGATTGACAAGTTCCTTGTGCAAAATGGTAGAGCATGTTTGAAGTCCATCAGGACCAAGATGAGAAGTTATGATAAAAACTCTAAACATATTTTTTACCAAAATTATTTTACTGCCATCAAACCCAATGATACCTTATGCATGGGATACTGTTTCTAGCTGCAGCTCCAAATCACATAATATATTAATAAATTTTGCCATCTAAGAAAAGAACAAACATGTAGGGTGTAACCGAAAAACGTCCAAGGCAATAAAGCTTCCTTTCAG
>NC_090870.1:22400926-22410926 GCF_036669935.1 Montipora foliosa | reverse complement strand
CGTAATGACCGCATCATGCTTCTTTTACGGAACGAACGCAGAAAACCTTTCGAGTATGTTGTGCTGTATAGCATTCTCAGTCTTTCAATAAGACATTGCGAGAATCCCGTTCAATCACCATCCTCTACACAGCTAGCTCAATGTGCGAAACAAGTGGAGTGAAACTATGTCGTAAAGATAAAAGAGACGTGTTAAGAGACCTACCATTCCATCGATAACCTTTCCAAAACACGTGTGCTTTCCATCCAACCATGAAGTCTTGGCAGCGGTGATATAAAACTGAGATCCATTGGTGTCTTTTCCAGCATTTGCCATACACACCCAGCCGGGACCGTAATGCTTCAAGATGAAATTTTCGTCATCAAAGTACTTTCCATAAATGCTTTTTGCTGGAATTAAAATGAGAAATATTGATTACATAATTTACATAATATGATAATTAGTCTGAGACTTATTTATCGAAAGCTCCGAAAAGCCATCCCGGAAAGTGAGTTCCGTTTACTCTGTAAAGCCAAGTTTCTCGAGAAGCAGAATGAGCAAAACAACCGAAATAGTTCATGTCATGAGAGGTTGTCTTTTAAATGAAAAGGGAGGAATTACGGCTCCCGAAATACGCATAAAAAGTTACTGCACTTTTCTGGACTTTTCCCTGACTGTTTGTGCATTGGATAACGGTCTGGTCGTCCCATGAAAACAAAAAGGAAAGAAAATTTCAAAAGGAGTGCTCAGAGCGATTAAAAAACGCAATATGTAACAAGGGAGACCCTTTTATGACCAAACTACATTAAGGCCATCATGGTATTTTCAATATTATAAATTTAATGGCGAATGGTCTAAATGGTAGCGTCTTAGAGAAGCAAGACAAATTTGAATTATCTGTTAAAAAGTTAACCATTTCTTCCCCCAGCGCGATCAGCATACACACAAGAGACGTCCACAAACGCAGCAGCGTTGTTATCATTTATTCTTTTTAATGGTAATAAGACTGAGTGGAGTCCAATTCCAATTCCAATCATACGAATGATAAAAAAATCGGACGACCGCGCAGCGGGAGCCCGATTTGTTTATCACGAGTATGATTACAGACCGAATTGGACGACAATAAGTCCTCTTACCAATTAATCATAAAAATTACAATTTCCGAGAAAAAGAGATGAGCCAAGTTATGAAAGTGAGGGAAAATTAAGACTGACAAACGAGGCATGAATTCTTTCATGTCACTCTGACAGAAAGAAAGAAAGAAAGAAAGAAAGAAAGAAAGAAAGCCCCAATTTAGGAGACTGTACACTGTTTCTATGGTGATTGAAATCAAGGTTGTGATTGGTTGGTTTAAACTACAACTTCGAATGTGATTGGTTGATTTAAACTACAACTTTGAATGTGACTGGCGTATTCAACTGTCCGCTAATCACAATCGAGGAGACTGTAATTTTTATGATTATTGTAAAAAAAAAAGGCGTTAATAGATAAGGACTAATATGTCAGCATGTGACCGAGCACATTGCACCCAATTTTGTAGCAGCTGTAACTCAGAAATATGATTGCTTACTTACAATGGCATGGCTTTCTTTCAATGGCATACGAAAACCAGAGAAATGCTTGTGTCTCGTGTCGTCCATTAAAAAAAATTCAAAGTAGATTTTAAAAAAGCCTTGTGAAAAAATATGGGTTTAGAACTGTAGAAAATTCTTGCATACCAACTTGATCCCAGCAATTCACTTTCTTCCTTCGTTTTCTCTCGCTGGTTTGAGCAACTCTCTCGTGTTTTTTTCATGAGAATTGAAAGGGTTTTTGAAGGGCTACTTCTAAAACAGAAAATAATGAATCGGGAACGGGGAACGGGGAATCTCTAAAAGGGGGAATTACTAAAATAGGGAATCTCTAAAAGAGGGAATCTCTAAAAGGGGGAATTACTAAAATAAGGAACCTCTAAAAGGGGGAATTACTAAAATAGGGAATCTCTAAAAGGGGGAATTACTAAAATGAGGAATCTCTAAAAGGGGGAATTACTAAAAGGGGGGAATCTCTAAAACGGGGAATCTCTAAAAGGGGGAATCTCTAAAATAGGGAATCTCTAAAAAGGGGATTCTCTTTAAAGGGGATTCTCTTAAAAGGGGGAATCCCTAACATGGAGAATCTCTGAAAGGGGGAATCTCTAAAAAGGGGAATCGCCGAGACAGGGAAAATTACGAGAGATCTGATCGGTTGATTTTAATGACAAGCATCCATTTTAACAGTGCAATTGTTGAACTGCTGGTACAATTCGCACAGAAATGCCGTTTATTAAAATATCAACAAAGCTGCAGACAAAACATATGTGAAGAAAACATACAGTATGAAAGTTGTAAAGCTGGAACAGAAGCTGGAAGAAAAGTTAATGGCTTTAAAGTCAGAAAACCTTGCTCATTACATTTTGAAAAAACGTACAACGCGAGAGGAGTGGAGAAGCGGGTCCTTCTAAGCACCTTTGAAAATTCACCATTGCAGTGGAGCAAAAGAAGAAGCGAAAGAATAATCTTATTTTTAATAACTCACTGTAATAATTTTTAATTTTCAATGGCCCTATATTTTTGCACAACACGAAAAATTTCAGTACCTTGTAAATCTAACAAACAATGAGAATATCAGCAAGAATTCACACTCTGGAGAGCAACGTTCGCCATTCAAAACGTTGAACGCTGATTAACCTTTTACTGGCAAAAGCCAAGGGAAACTTAAACTCAGCCATGTTCACTTAATGCACCGATCAACTCGAAACTTCAACAGCCCCCCCCCCCCCCCCCCCCCACGGCCATTTGAACTTCATCCCCTCCCTCCCCCACGGCCACTTGGGAGAATTTAGTATTTCTTTAATTGGTCTTTCATGCTTTTCGTCATTCTCTGCTCAGATGTTAGAGATTCCCCCTTTTAGTAATTCCCCTTTTAGAGAATCCCCATTTTAGAGATTCCCTATTTTAGTAAATCCCCCTTTTAGAGATTCCCTATTTTAGAGATTCCCCATTCCAAGTTCCATTCTCTCATTCCCATTCCCTGTTTTAGAACTAGCCGTTTTTGAAGTCACCTAAGGCCTAGATGAAACCAGCTGTTGCACCTCTTCACTTAATTAGTAGAAATTACAGAGTAGACTATGGTAATGATCAAATTAGCCAATATAAAAAATACCAGAATGCTCTTTGTTTGTCCCTCCAAAATTTTGCACAAGCATTGTTTCCAGTTTCTCTTGGGACCATTATAAGTCGCTATAGAAAATATAAACAATGCTTATGCAAAATTTTGAAGGGACAAACAAAGAGTATTATGGTATTTTTGATAGTGGTTAATAAAGAAACAAAGGGGGCTGCTCTTCAAGCACAAGGACGAGGCCACTCCAGTGCCCTATTAAAGTCAACGTCTCGTGTAAAGTACATTCTGTATGAAATGCAGCACCTTCGGGTAGTTTTCTTTATTTTAGGTAAAGAAAGATTCAAGCTGTCTACTTACATCCGGATCCGTCACCATTAGCGCTGAAGTCTCCCCCTGCATAAAACCAAACAAGGCGCAACTATGTTACTTTCTTGGATCTAAAGAATAAATGCTATACCGAGTAATTGCATTGTGACTAAACTTGATAGACAACAAATGCAAGGAAACGATGTTATGTGCTTGTAATATTTCTATATAAATCTATATCATCTTCGGACTAAGGCGGGATACAAGTAGCAGAATTTTAAATACTGCGAGATTGTGCAACAGTATAATCACGTGAAAATGAAAAACAAAGAAACGAAACTGTCAGGAGAATAGGCGGAGTTCTCTACTGGCTTTTATGCCATTCTTCAGAAATGGTGTTAAACGCTTAATATGGTAAGCTTCTTTATATAGTAATAGATTCCAGTTATCATCGCGATCTATTATGTTAGTGTTATCACGCACGGTTTGGGCGAAGAATTCTTTGTTGATTACAGTAGTAGATGAAATGTTCTCATTTGCAAAAATTTCCGGTAAGTTGTATAAATCTTGTATGTATTTGATATTATCACAATCGCGAAGATGTTTATATATAGCGCTTTCTTTGTCCGTGAGTGCATGTTCTTGTGTTCGGACAAACAGAGTTCTGTTCGTTTTGCCAATGTACGAAGAATTACAACCAGGGCAGATGAATTCATAAACAACATTTGATTGGCTTAATTGTGGCGTTTTGTCCTTAGTGCTTGTGAAGAAACACAATTTTGTTGTCTTCTCTTTTATTCGGATGTCAACATTCGGATCGACGAGACATCTCCGAAGTTTACGTTTAAGCTTCTTAACAAGTTGCGTTGTTAGGTCACAGACGAATGGGATGGTAAGCCAAATAGTGGGGATGCTGGTTGTTGTGGGAGGTATCGTTGGCAAGATGATTTGAAGCCCTTTTCTTAAAAAGCCAGTAGAAAACTCTTTGTTTTTCATTTTCACGTGATTACACTGTTGCACAATCTCGCAGTATTTAAAATTTTGCTACTTGTATCCCGCCTTAGTCCGAAGATGATATAGATTTATATCGAAATATTACAAGCACATAACATCGTTTCCTTGCATTTGTTGTCTATCAAGTTTAGTCACAATGCAATTACTCGGTATAGCATTTATTCTTTATTTACTAAAGCTATCAGCAGGTAATGGATTTCTTGGATCTCTATGTCTTCTAAAATAGTAGATGCATTTGAGCGAATGAGTTTTGCGCCCCATAATAATAATAATAATAATAATAATAATAATACACCTATATCGCCGGTCATTCTAGGTGCCTTAGAAACGATCCCAAAGGGGCTCATTCGACAGCAACATATAAGACCTCGACCTCGACCCGACCTCGAAGGTATGAATACTGGGATCTGCACGGATTCTACGACGATTCCTGGAAAGGGAATGAATCTTAAGGAATTGGGACGTGACATGAACTGGAGGTCATCTGAGGCCACGGGAAGAGGCCTGATGCCTCTGTTATTCCAGAAAGCTGTGTTGAAAAACAAATAATAATAATAATAATAATAATAATAACAATAATTAACCCTAACCTTGCTCGGGCCAGGAAGGATGATTCTGCGAAAAGTGCTGGACACTTAATTTTATTAAGAACAGAACGGTAAAACAAAGGAGTTTAATTAACCGTTACAATTCAACAGCAAAGGTGCCGGCTCCACCAGGATCCGGTACCTTTGCTTTATCTAGTTGGCCCTTGCAACCAAAATTGTTCATGTTTGTTAGGGACAGGGAGAATTACCAGAACGGTACTGGATCACGGGATATGACTTGCTGTCCAGTGAACAGCAGTAACCGGTGCATGGGATTGGCATGGCGAGAGAGACTGAATCACTGATCTTGGCTGCACAGGAGCAAGCATTACGAACGAGAAATTACAGGAAAGTAATCTACAAAGAAAATATTGACAGTATGTGCATGTAGAATGTGCCGTGGGGAGGAGGATACTTGCATAGTTTCAGAATGCCCAAAACAGGCACAGACGGAGTACAAGATCTGGAGGCATGATAAGGTGGCGACTGTTGAACATCGGGTTCCTTGTAAACGGTACAATTTCCGACCTCCGAAAAGAAGCATTGCCACAGTACGGAGAAAGTTCTGGAGAGTGAAGACATCATGAGATTGCAAATTGCAAGCAGATAAGGTGAGCGAACACTCCCCGCCCGACATCGTTGTTTTTCACAAAAACAAACCTCGTGAATGCGCAGTGGTGGATATAGCTTGACCAAATGATACAAGGGTGAACGAAAAGGAGCAGGAAAAGATTGACAAATGTAATTATTACTGGGTTGCCCTATGGCAAACCCAGTCGAAAAATAGGTAGATTTCCGGTTTTTTTTTAGTATTTTTTTCCGTGTCGGTAAAAGTCTTGCCTGTCACTCCCCTGGTAAGTGGTGTCTTTGTGCATAGAGCCTTCTGCGCGTATTTTCCTAGGATCGAGAGGGTAGTGGAACTGCGTAGATTTCTCTGGTGGACACAGTAGAATCATTAACTTAGCCTGCAATGGTGTCAAAAGTCATGTAACGCGAATGGCGTTTTAGTGGATCCTTAAACAAAATATACCCTTATGGAGCTCAATAATGGAAAGTCAGTTGGAAAAACTAGGCAGGAATCTCAAAAGCGACGAGTAATGGACTTTGACAACAATCTATCGCCCGTCGAGACGAAATCAAAGTGAGCTGTATTTATCTGAAGTACATGGTAATTTGACACGATTGAGTTTCTTGTCTTCACGCAGGCAATGAAATAGGAAGAAGTTTTCGCCTCTAAGAGCAAATATGTTGTTTGTTTCAATAAAATTTTCGCTCGAAAAGGATTCTGTGGTATTTTCTGCCTTTGTGAATTATAATATCATGTTGTGTATTGAATTTTCGAGCTTAAGGTTGAAATGTGATATGGGAGAAGTTTTTTAGTATTGCACTGTAAGCAGGAAGGGTTCACAGGCCTGTTGGAAGCGTGCTTGAGTTTCAACAAAATGAGCCCCAAAATCAGTGAAAAATTGTGACGCAGATGAATAATAAAGTGGCTGCCATTTCCAAAATGATGAAATTACCTGGTGATAAATAACGTCGAACGCGTCTTGGAGAGTAAATTTTGACTTTGCATAAGCAAGAGTTGGGCGATTGTGATCTTTGTTTTGACTTCGCTTTTTTTATTGTCAAACTTTATAACACTTGACAGAAAAAGTAACTTACAAAAACCCGGTATCTTGCCATCATTTGACACAGATGCTTCACTGTTTGGCGAGTAAACATGCCGCGGTAACTTAATCACGGCGCCCGATGAATTCCGGCCATGTCACTTTCGATTTGAGGATTTATTTGAACGTAGCAAAAATCTCCCAAAATGTTTGTCGCTGATCGTAACTTTTTATATTCTATATTCACGGTTCAAAATTAATGTTGTTTTCATGTCGTAAATATGTTATTCTCGATCGACCGTCCTGGAGACTTCCTTCTGCTCTTTCTAAAAACTGTGTATCAATAGTTATTTACTTTTGCATCAATATTTGTTTTTGCATAAAGCAAGCTAACAAGATCTGTACCTTGCTGAGTTCGCATTTGTTAGCGTTAATAGTATTTTCGGTCCGATGCTTCTGTTTTATGAGGGGTATATTGTTTTGGTCTCCCATCCAAACACTAACCCCGCCGAACAGGGTTAACTTCAGTCATAGTTAGTCGACTAACTATGCTTCAGTGAACTTCGGCATTACAAAGCTGTCAGATGCTCAGCGGGCACGCTTAAACTTGTGGTGAAAAGAAGTTTATCAACATGTCAGCCCAGAAACCAATGTTTCTCACTTCCCATTCATTTTCTTCAATCTTTCTGGGTTCAGTACTTTGCTAGTAACCACATGTCTTCTCAGACTATTTACCCAAGACTTCTACAATGGCACTACAATGATAGACAATACCAAAACAATATCGTGCACTGTTAGAGCTACATATGTCGTACGAATGTGTGAGGACCTGTGAGCCAAAGGGCCTGTTCTGGTATGACTTCTTAATGACCTTGAAAAAAATTGTTTGGAACGATGCACGTACCACAGGCAACCCAGTGTACCCTCACGGAGGGTCTAGTTGAAGTACGACATAGGCAAGCTATTGGAGCGAAATAGTGTTAAGGTGGTGCCACTTGTCATCGAAGCGTTGGGATTTTGTGAAATGTGAGGAGCATCTACTTCTCAGTCTTACCACAGAAAGCCTGCTTATTAGGGACAGCAAGAATAAAGGTAGATGCTGGATACCTCAGGTCCTGGGATGCGACTTGCTATGCAGTAAAATTTAACCGGCAAAACATCTTAGACCAAGAGAGCAATATTAGAGTCAGTTTTGCATAGTTTTACATAGTTTTCATCGTTGAAAAACACCTGCCAGTCTCACCAATATAGCTCCAGGAACAATCGTGGCTAACTGGTTGGAAACAATGCCCAACGCAGACAGTGGCGGGGATGCTTGAGCTCTAAGAACAGTTATTACCTATGAGGCTGTATGCCTGCCAGAAGACGCACACGGACACGACGGGCGAGGTGACGTGCAGGCTATGTAATAAGGTCCTGAAAGTGTCACCCATGTCCTGGCTGGTTGTACCGCCCTTACAAAGAACAAGTACATTACCCGACATAATGCAGCCTTGAAGATCCTTTTCTTCGAGATTTTGCAAGACTTAGGCTTTGTAGACTCACTGCCACCTTGGTACTCGCCATTGAAACCGGAACCAGTGTACGAGTCGAACAACGCACAAGCATTCTGGGATGTCCCCCTATTCACGGAGCACCAAGAAGTTAGAGCCAACAGAGTGGATGCATGCATTATCAAAGCGAGTCATCTCGCTGGAGATGAGTTGCCCATGGGTTACAAATAGGGAGAAAAAACAGGAGGAGAAAACCACGAAATACGGACCACTTCGCTGGGAATTAAAGCAGAAGTACCAAGGATATGAAGTGAAACAATATAATATCATAATGGACGTATTAGGGGGATGGTGCCGAGACTTAGAGGTCGAGCTGAAGGAGTTGGTCAGGAGTAAGAGTAAGGGAGTTCTCCATAACATGCAGAAGGCTGTAATCTCGGGAATATTAAACATATCTCGCACTTTTAAAGTTGTAGCATGAACGCTTTCCATTTATTAACTTCCTTCCTTCAATATTTTCCGGTTGATTAATCATCAAGGAAATTATTGAGAGCAAAGCTGCTGCCTAAGAAAATTTTAAAGGGGCCCTCAGAGCTAAACGCTGAGAACGTAGGAGCCCAACATATGAAGTGAAAGGTGTTGCTGTGAAAAATTAAGGCGCCCAGAGCTATTCTTTGGGAGCCCCAGGCTACCGGGCTCCTGTTATGCAACAGGAATCAGTTATATATTTTAGAGAATTTTAGATGTTAGAGGTTCTATATAGTTTATCAATTTTCTAGTGCTAATTTTTACACATAATTTAAATTTTAAGGTTATATTCTTATGCTAAGTTTTCGCTACAGTCAATGGGCTACGCTCACGTGCCCCGTCATACTATTTTAATTGTATATAGTATACAAAAGTTGTAACTGCTGCATAATAATAATAATAATAATAATAATAATAATAATAATAATAATAATAATATCGCTTTGATGATCCATACGATGTTTTTGAAATTCATCTTTAATCAAGACATGTTTCGGATGAAACATCATCCATCGTCAGTTGTACAATGAGAAATAAACTAAAGTTGAGCAATAAATGGCGTAACAAAGTGAGATATAACATGAATAAT
Organism: Montipora foliosa; assembly: GCF_036669935.1. Lineage (NCBI taxonomy): Eukaryota > Metazoa > Cnidaria > Anthozoa > Scleractinia > Acroporidae > Montipora > Montipora foliosa. The sequence continues at coordinate 22,401,679 of NC_090870.1, read as the reverse complement.
TAAGGATGAAGGCGAGAACAGAACAACCACGAAACAAAACAAAAAACCAGACTATTTAAGCTAAGAAAAGAAACTAATTAGTATGAAAGGGATAAATTAAGATGTTTGACTTGGGAATTTAAAGATGGCTGCTCCCAAAGGATATGCATGGCTTCTTTCATTTTCAATTGGAAACGTGTGGAAGCAAAGTCGAGGATTCCCAAGTCAAACATCTTAATTTATCCCTTTCATACTAATTAGTTTCTTTTCTTAGCTCAAATAGTCTGTTTTTTTCTGTTCGTGTTTCGTGGTTGTTCTGTTCTCGCCTTCATCCTTAATTATTCATGTTATATCTCACTTTGTTACACTATTTATTGCTCAACTTTAATTTATTTCTCATTGTACAACTGACGATGGATGATGTTTCATCCGAAATATGTTGATAAATTTCAAAAACATCGTATGGATCATCAAATCGATATCTTACTTCGTGCTGGTACGAAGTTTCAATAATAATAATAATAACAAAGATTACTACAGAAGAATCAGATTAATATTAAAATGTGAACTCAATACTACCAACGGGGTTAGTGTTAAGATTTACGACGAGACACTGAAGCGTAACACAACTTTAATCCACTGGACTCGGCTACACATCGATTTAGAAAGGGGATGTATACGAGTGAAATGCTACGACGTACAAAAACCTTCGATAACAAGAGCGGGAACAACAACAAAAGTCACATGACACTCTAAGTCCTACACACTAGGGTG
>NC_090870.1:22388426-22395926 GCF_036669935.1 Montipora foliosa | reverse complement strand
GTAAACTTCTGAACATTTGGTAAATCAACATTGTTATGCACTGCAGCTTCAAACTGATCCCAGAAGTTTTGAAATTTCAACACATCGCCATTAAACTTTGGCAACTCAATTCTCGGTAATTTCAGATTTGAGAATACACGCCTGTCACTGTATGCAATATCCTTCGAGGAGTGATCTCCCACATCGCAATCTTTATTTAGGAATTCATGAGCAGCATCCACAGCTTTATCTACTTCACTCAGAATTTTTCCCCATCTTCGGAGTTCCTCCTCCATCATATCCTCTGCAACAAGCGCGATTAATTCATTTCTCAGTTGAAGATAATTCTCACGGTACACAGTTAGCCTTTCAATTCTCAACTGCACTTTGATTTTGTTGCTTGCATCTTGACTTAGATACAAAAAATCCTGAATCAACGCATCCATATCCATTTGCAAGGCTCTGGCTTTACGTCTAATTGAACTAACCTCCTGAATTTCAACTTCACTTTTCACTCGAAGAGGTTCCTTCGAAGCCTCGGCTAAATTCGAACCTTCCTTTAACTCTGGTGCAATAACATTTGACTTCGAATCATGCTGAGCGTTCACTAACCTTTCCACAAAGACTTTTCTCTTTCCAGTAGTCGGCAATTCCTTTTTTCCAAGCATTTCACGAATTTGGTCGACTGTGAGTTGAGATAAGTCTTCCATTTTGCTCGAGGAACCGGTGGCCATGTGGTTGCAACTGATGACCTTGCGAAGAATTACAAATTTACTGCTGAAATATCTCCTTGACTCCGGCTGTGAAGGACCATGTTAGGATTTACGACGAGACACTGAAGCGTAACACAACTTTAATCCACTGGACTCGGCTACACATCGATTTACAAAGGGGATGTATACGAGTTAAATGCTACGACGTACAAAAACCTTCGATAACAAGAGCGCGAACAACAACGAAAGTCACATGGCACTCTAAGTCCTACACACTAGGGTGGGGTTAGTATAACTATTCATAGGTCCAGTCTCTCAGGCTTCTTTGTCACTCTTCCAGAACGAGTACGGGCTGTAACAGTTAGAACACCTTAAAATCGTTAACTGAAGATGGTCTGAGATATGCCCCAGTTTATGATTTGTGCCTGAAAAATCGATTTCTGACCCAGGCAATATGATTTTCTACCAGATACTGTAATCTCTGATTTTCAAAGTAAAAGAAATCGCTGCAAATATTCGAAAATTACTTACCTTCAATCGCTATGCTGAACCTTCGATATCGATGGTCCTTGAGACTTTCTTCATCGTGACTCAAGTTTCCCAGAACACCTCGCAAACTCGGTGAACAATACCGTTACCACCTTGCGCGCCCTGTTAAGCAATACCGATACCACCTTGCGCGTTCGGTTGAGCAAATCGAGATTGCTTTTCCCTCCACAATTTACTTATTAATTTTCATATTTTCCCTTTTTACGAGGGGGCTTCTAGGTTGCCTCCTTGAGTTTTGGCCCTGCGGGGGCAAAAATGCAATTAAAATGATTTTAAAATATATAAAAGTATCAATATCTTTATTTAAATTCGTGCAGCTACCTTTCTCAAAGCTTACGTTTGTATCCTTTCTTCAGACTTGCCTTGAAGGAGTTTGTATGGACCTGATCAGATCCCTAATGGTTTTTCTAAACTATTCCAAACTACAGGCCCCCTAAAAAATAAGGTGTTTCTTCCTGGTTCAGTATTCATCCGTGTAATCTTTGATAAAGTTCCCTTTCTTTCAGACTTAAAACACTGGAAATTAGAGAATAACCTGTGACCTCCATTGCTCATTGTTTTAAACATTTCAACAGCTACCGTTTTTTCTTATACATATAGCTAAGACTGGGCCACTTAGCAGTCTGAAGGATCGAATGATCAGTAGGCTTAGATATATGGGTTATTGGCCAAGCGAGAGGTCAAGATGGCAGATGGCTGGATATTGGCCAAGTTCTTTTTTTGCGTGTTTGTGGACCGAGACGAAGGCTGTCAGTGAATAAAGGATCTATTATATGAGATAAAATACCCAAAAATGACCTTTGATCTTGCGGGACCAAGCGAGAAATCCCGAGCGGGCAGGATTGCTACATCTTGCCCGCTCGGGTAGCCAATCACAGCACGGGATTTGGTTCATCTTGCCCGCCCATGGAGCTAGCCATATAATAAGACAACTTATGAATTTATCCAGCTGCCTAAATATGCAAAGCCTCAACTTTTTCGAAAAGAGGAGTGGAACAGATGCCCCAGATTAACAAAGAATAAAACACATTGGGCAGGATCATTTTAAAATAAATATCCTCTTGTTGTTTTACTGGCAAATATCCAACTCGCTTTAACACACACAGTTGAGCAGCAAATGATTTAGTGACTTTTCTTACGTGGTTTTCCCATGTCAGCTTGCTATCAATTAATAACCCGAGAGACTTTGCCGCATCAGTAATTTCAATAGAAAAACTACGACACCTCACTTATTGAAAAGGACCAATGAATCTATTCCTAGAAAGAATCATAGCTTCACACTTCCCTCGCGTGTCGTAAGCTTATTTTCATCGCACCAACTATCGCTTTAAACATTGTACTCAAAGATAAAAATACACTGTACATCCAGAGACAAAAGCGGTTGTATCATCAGCATACAAGTGTAATTCACTATTTGACTCTGAAAAGTCACTAACATATATAGCAAATAATCGAGGACCCAGGAGGGAACCTTGAGGTACACCGTGTGAAATAAATTGCAAATTCGGTTTTACGCCATTCACTTCCATGAATTGTTGACGGTTATATAGATAATTTCCCAACCATTGTGACAGGTTCCTACTGAAACCACAGGCCTGCATTTTGTAGTACAAGATATTGTGATCCACAGAGTCAAACGCTTTTCTGAAATCAATGAAGATTACACCTACTACCTTTCCGGAAACCCAACAGAATCTTCCACTTTTCTGTATATAAAAGGAGTGAGTCAGTGGATATTCTCTATCTACAACCCGATTGATTACATTGTAATACTCTATTTAGATGGGTGTCAATAGAATCACAAACAACAGATTCAGTGATCTTGCTTGGTATAGAAAGGATGGTAATAGGTCTATAATTTGAACAATCTTCTTTACTCCACCTATCTTCCATTGAGATGGATAACAATTCGTCCTATAACCTTGTCTACTAAATTTGCAATACAATGACGGAACTCCTCTGCTATGACTTTAACCTCCTTAGCTGACATATTATCCACACCGTGTACCTTTCGAATATTCACCATTTTAAATTTGTTTAGAGAAAGCTCTTCACTTAATTCAAAGGTACAAATTGATGGGGTAACACGATGAAAAGCAGGAAAATGTTAACCTTCTTAGAATTAAAAGGTATCGCTAGCTTCTCACCAATAGATGAAAAGAAATCATTAAAGGACTGGTGCTGGTCTTCTTTAAATCTTCAAAAATTAGCTCCCTACGCTCATTTCTAATTGGACCAATTTGTGTTGACTTTTCAACTTTCCCAGTCATATTTTTAACCAAATGCCAAATTTTTCTATTACAACCACTCGTGTTTTGAATTTTTTCCAATTAATGGTTTGCATCCACTTTTCTCAATTGTATAGTAACACGGTTTCGCAGATTTCTATACATTGCCCATTCTTGAGGATTGCTTGTGGTTTGTGCCTTCCTTGATATTTTGTATTGTTCATTCATTAACTTTAGTTTAATAGTAATAATAGTTTAATAGTTTATAGTAATAATGCAATGTATATAGGAATTTTTGTATAGATTTTACCTTTTTTCATTTCCATATATCAATTTTGTATAATACGCAATTCACCCTTAAGGCTGCTATGTATTATTGTTTAATAAACATCTATCTATCTTTCAGAGATATCTCTATATAGTGACTCTGCTAGCCAATAACTATCATCACCTTCATCGAAAACGTTGCACAGGTGCCAACAAACCATAGCTAAAGCGTCTTTAAACTCTTTCACATCACCATTCGTCCAATCAGTAACATTCCGTAGTTTTGGTTTCTCTCTCTTTCTACATAACTTTAAAACGCTGTAGTTTAGCCTATGGTCTGCAATACCAGTATCAAAAGTGCCAGCCTTAAGAACTTTAGACTTAAGACTAGCTACAGATAGATCAATGATACCCCTAGAAGTATCAGTGACTCTAGTTAACTCCTTGATAACATTAGAGAGGCCTACCCTAGCAGGAGGGTCAAAGATACCCCGGTTTTCAAGCAAAATTTCACAGGTAGGGTTACATTTTACATGAAGTCGATCTCTATCAAAGAAAGGAATGTTGGAGCTGCCATTGGTTGTTGGGCATTTTCTGTGCATGGAATGGATGTGTTGACAACTTTCTGACCGATTTCTGCAGAATTTCTTGAAGCTACTTTCGTTCCGTAATTTGCCATTGTTCGCTGCGAGAAATTCGACCTTGTGCTTGGGACAAGACGTGGATAAAAAACAAAATAATGAAAAAAGGCAATTTGAATTTAGAAACTTAAAACATACCTTGTATCATGAAACCCTTGATAACACGGTGAAAAATAGAGCCTTTGTAACCGTAGCCATACTGAAAGGTGAGAAGAAATGAAAATGCAGTTAGCCACCTTTGAAATAGGCCAATTTGCAGTTCAGTGCTCCGTGACTAGGCCTGAATTTATTCTGGTAGTGCCTTTTTTCTTACAGATATTCCTGTAATAGGGTGAGCAATGGAGCAATATCGCATTGGTGCCTCTCTTGCTTGCCGCCTCTTTAAGTGGCAAGACTACTGCTTCTCTGTACACCTTGATAATTTCGTTTTCACTAGTTTGCATAAGCATAAGAAAAGTAGTGAGGCTGCCATCAAAACAGGGTCAATTTCAACCTCGCCTTCATTCAACGACCAGTTAGTTGAGAAAAAACATCCTCCCATTGAACAGTCAAACCCGTTTCAACCATACTAACCAGAATACTGAGTCTACTATTGAAGAATGCGGCGTTCTTGTTGTCTTAGTCCACTTTAACCTTAAAGTGCCCCTGTGATCAAAAAAACCACTTCCTTTTTTCCTTCAGATTTTGAAAGTGTGTTTGCTTAACACCTGACTGGCAAAATTTTGAGCTTTGATTTTCATCCAAAGGCCGTTTACTTTGAGTGTAAGTTTCGGATTTCACGGTCCGCCATTACTCACGTTCAAAACTGACCGATTGGATCTCAGAGGGTTGGATCCAGGGAAAAGTGACGTCAGAGGCTCACTAGCTTAAAATTTCAGCGTGTGAACGCAGCTTATTATATATGCAAAGCGTGAGTTTAAAAGTCTGAAAGCCCAAAACCCCCGTGCTGCATATTAATTCTGCGGCGTACACACGTATTGCATTCATAAACTAGTGAGCCTTTGACGTCATTTTCTCCTCGATCCAGCTCTCTCAAGAACATAATGTTAGTAATGGCGGACCATTAAATAGGAAAATTACAGTTAAAATAAAGAGGTGTCTTTTTGAAATCAAGGCTTAAAACGTGGGTCACTTAGTGTTTTGTTAACATAGTTTTGAAATCCAAAGAAAAATATGAATTGATTTTTTGGTCACAGGGGCACTTTAAATATATAATCAACAATTATGCTCTCCTCACTTGGCGTTTTGTCACCCCTTGCCCTTGGATTCGAGAGAGAGTTTGTTTATATACTTTACAGTATGTATTCACAATTATTATACCAGGACAAAGACCAACGTAAACTCTTCACCCAAAATAACGTTAAAGCTCAACTACTTGGGTGTGACTACTGTGGATGTGCTGTGACTTCAAGCATGAAAAAGCCTGGTGCGGTTTCAAGAAGTTGCTGTAAGTTTTCGAAGATCTTTTCTGAGGAAAGATCTTGTTGTATCGATTTTCCAACAGAAATTTTCGACAGTACTAGTTTCGTTGAATGGCAAGTGCCCCTGTTTTTTTCTGGTTTGGAAACCTCGTGTTAATAATTATGTCAAACATTTGGGAAGCGTACTTCTTTTGGGTGCTTGTACTCTACCGGTTCTTGTTATGTCTGTTATGTTATTTTGCAAAAACGATGATCTGTATGCTTTCTAAGTACCAGCCAAATACACACCGAAATTTAAAAATTGGATTCTCGAAAAGTACTTCTCGCCAACCGTCACAGAGAGCTCGACTGTAAAACAAAGCAGAAGACCTAATGGCTCATTGCTCTGACAATGTAGCTGAAATTTCACGTTGCAGCGTTTGTTGTTGTTATTGTTGTACAAATACTTGCGCCTTATGACTTCTCTTTAATTGATGTTCGAATACCTTGCCAATATCGTTGCTGGCGGCATTTTGACTGCATCTTTCCTGGCGCTTGTTCAATTGGTTACCTTTGATGAAAAATTCAGGCTGTTATCGTTGATATTGTCGAAAATATTCGTTGATATCGTCGAAAATGTTCGTCATCACAGGATCACGGCCAGAAGCAAAGTGACTCTTGACTCCAGTGTGTTAAGGCTTGACCAAGCTCATAAATTGGCTTATTTTTGTTTTACGAGGAAGCGTTTATCCAATCAACGTTAACTTAGCTTTCTACTCACTGTTTCATGTGAAATGTGTCACGTGACTTTTTAACGGCTAATTTAACTATTTTATCGGAAACAAGGATGGAAAAGTCATCTTATATCAACGTGTTTTGTTCCTTGCTCTCAGTACTCCTATCGATGCTTAAATTAAAAATAAAAGAAAAAACAGATCAAGTCACATAAGTGTCCATAGAATTCACAATGAAAATGAACGATGCCACATTCTAAGTTTAATTATACGTTAATGGTTGTTTTAAGCAGTTTCAAGCAAAAAGTTGACGGAATTTTTTAGGGTAGGCGTTCCCCAATGTCAAAAACAGGCGTTATGACGTCATTACTCAAGAAATGTCACGTGACAAAGACAACTACGAGTGAAATGAAAAGATTAGGTAGCCTGCGTAGCTGGTGGTATTTGTTGGCGAGAGGCAAATTAACCAGCGGCTGTGGAGAATGGGGACTGGTCACTGAGCGGACGGAAATTTCTGATTGGCTGATAACAAGAACACGTCAATCAAATGTCAATTGAAACTTTCGTCAAGTCCGTTCCTTCTGTGATGGAAAATCAATGACGTATGCCGACCATCGAAGAAAGTATATGAAAAGTTCTTGCTTATCTAAACATCAACAAAGAACGGAAATTTTGCTCAGCAAAGAGTAGGAGACTGCAGCAAAGGAGTTGCAAAGATGTTATGGTTATTCTTCCCACTGCTTTTAGTAAAAGCTTGATGTACACGATCTTCACTTTGGTGAAAGAATAAATATTGAAGACATCAAAAACGTTCCTTGTGATCGTTTCGCAGATACTGCGGTCGACAATGCAAATGAAATTTTCACCTTTAATTTACTCTCTGATGAATCTCAGCTTCGTGAACTAAAATGTTTTTGGAATATGCTGCGAGATCGTCTGGGCTCGACCTCTTAAATACAAAATCAGAAGCAAATTAAGGGTCTCCGTGC
>NC_090870.1:22368426-22380926 GCF_036669935.1 Montipora foliosa | reverse complement strand
CCTATCAGACATAATAATAAGACTGACAATCTACAGCATCCGTTATTGTTTGCGTGTGACGTACGGCTATTAAAATTGTGGATTTGTTTACAATGGAGTAGAATAACAAATGTGTACAGACAAAATAATTCGTGCATCGCATTTTTAGTGGTACAACCGAAGAGTTAACTTAACAGACTGAGTTTCTCGTTATTCGAAAAAGCCCAAAGCTGGAGGGAGGGGTGTTAACGAAAACTAAGACCCTCGAAAACTAAGGCCTAAGATCGAAGATCCCGGGGTCTTACGTTTTCGTAGTACGAAAACTAAGACCCATTGTAAACAGTGGAAATTACGGGAAAGAAACCCGGGAAAACTTACCGCTAGCCAGAGATTTAGGCGCATGAAGGTTGTCTACGGGTTTGATTTAAACAAACACGACGCCATGACACGCTTGCATGTTGCTTGACAGAAAATCGTCGATGATTACTCATTGGCACCGCATCTCAACCGAGAAATTAAGAAATGGCTTAAATCGCGTCGGATCTGGGAAATAACCACGCAGGAAGGAAGCTACCCACAATGGCAATAAGGATAGGCTTTTTAATTGAGAATGTTTTTATATAATTATCTTCTTAAGCCTTTTATTGGGATTCCCATACAAATCGTTATATTTTTGTCGGCCGCGCTCACACTTAGCTTGGGGTGCCTGTGGTCCTTACTGTTAAGCGAGATCGTTTTCACTGTCACGCAACAAAAAAATAAAATCGAAACTGTTCAATGAAATAAGCCAAAAGCTTGTAATGTTGTAGGAAACGCATTTGTAAATCACCTCACCAATTATCAGGTCTCTGTGGTACATCGTTTCTGAGTTATTTGTCGCAGTGTTTCACGCAACTTTATAGAGTTTTGTATGGAGACGCCATGTTAGTGCATCTGCTGGTGCACCAGTATGGCGGCCAGAAATTCACACGAACATCTGGTATTCGCTTACAGATGAAAATGCTTACTTTTCGTTCATGATCAATACATTTTTAATACATGTGTATGAACACATCTCCTAATGTACTTGAATCGCTCAGACTGCCGAGATTCATAGGCGTAGCCATTTTTTTCAATCAAATAACTTTGTAATTATGGTGTCACGCAAGGTAACAATTCGGAAATTCTAAATGCTGTATTTTCGAAACGAAAAACGTCATGGAACTGGAAACTTGCAAAAAGATTTATTTCTAGGTCATCTTCAACGTCCGAAAGATAAATATCCAAAACACCTCGCTGTTTTGATTATAGAATTTGATGATGTCACTGTGAAAACATCTACAAAGACTTCCCTCACTGGTCACAACAGACTATAAAAGTACCCGAGATTCATTCCCTTTGGAGCCGCCCATGCCTGTAAAGCTCAAACAGGGAAGTGACTCCCTTAAATCAAAGAAAAAAGTACACAGTCTCATCTCAATTCATTTCCCTTTGCATGTAAAAAATTTATTTCGTCCGTGACAGCCGGTTACGAGAGGTTGTCTATTTTTTCGGGCCATGAGACGGCTGACAGAATATTATTTGATTCACGCCGTGACTAAGAACTTGCCAATGAAATACTTCAAAGACTTTTGAACATCATTCCCAATGGGTGCCTTACCTCATGAGACGCTAGAGCTTTGAAATTACCGACGGTTTTAGGAACTGTTTTTCCGAACAGTGCAATGACTATTCTTCCTTTAGGCTCGCCTCCAATACTGATGTCAAGATATGCTTTCTGCGTCACTAGAGTGTCAGAGTTAGCGCTGGCACTGTGTACGAACAGACCATGAATCAACCAGGGAAGGAAAATGACGGCGACCATCTTCATATGTTTCAGTTCTCAAAGAATGTCATCAATGACCCATTTGTTTCCCTTCTGAGTAAGATCCCGTTACCGGAGACGCCTTAAGTTGAGTGCTTTGTAACACAAGTTGGCATTGTTGAAAACAATGAACGACGAATTCTGACACCAAACATTCCAGCCGTTCCGTCTTACCCGGGACTGTTCTTTTGGACTACATTGTCCCGCTGTCCCGTTCTTAATCTAATTGGCCCGTATTCCGAAATATTTTTTATAGTTGTTATTACGTGGGATGCATAACATGCCTAGTCCAGTGAAGTTCTTTTTACTCGGGCCCGTAGGGGCACGAGTTATAAAATACGTTTGATTTCAGTTTTTTTTTCCTGTGCAGCAAAATGCACAATAGAAAAAGGTGGCGGTTACCTTACTGAGAATTACTTTGAAGATGACAGCGACAAAGAAAATAACTCCACAAACAAATGGACGCCATATTGGAATCTTCTGAAGACAAAGTAAAAACATTGGCACAGCGAACAAATGGCCTCACGCTTGTACCATTTTCACCGCGAACAAACAGCCTCCCGCTCAGTGTACCATTGACTACGGAGATAAGTTTTTTGTCTATTGCGTTTTTTTGTTTTTGATCGTTAAACAGTTTGTTTCTGGTAGTGGTCTAGCTTACATCCTTTGTTCAACTAGCCATATTAGTGATCGTGTTCACTGCCATCTTGTGTATATAGTTCTGTTCTAGTTTTACAACATTTGTTGTCATCAGTGGAGACTGTAATCAGCTCTTTAGAAAATAACTGTGATGTAGTTTGAAAGGCTGTACAGTTATTTGATTCTCAATGGTAATAAAGACTTGATTCCAAAGGAGAACTACAGGTCTCGATAAGCAAAAGTGTGTTTACTTTAGTTGTGATTCTCGTGTGCATTGACACGGACGTGCCCGACAACCGAGCAGAATTACAGAGAAAAGGCTGAGACGTTTATTTTATAACAGACTGAGAAAAAGGAGGAAACTTGCTGGAACGTATTTGGTTAACAATGTACCGAGGTCAACCACATTTTATCGTATTACTATCCAAGGAGATCACTTGCTCGTAAGCTACCTCAGGTATGCGTTTCAATCTAAGCACGTGGTATGTAACACTTTCAAAAGCGTGGATGAACAGGTAAATGCAAAATGATATTTGAAACATCGAAGCATGTTCCTTAAACATAAAAAGTGTGTTTGCATTTTTACAAATATTAGCAACACTTGCGCTATCCAGACCATTTGGAAAATGAAAGTTAAATTTAATACAGAAATCAGGAATACCCGGTACGATTTGAAAAAGAATGTTGTTATTTTGTTTTCTCAGAAACGGGACGCATTTATTTTGTATTCAGGATGAACTATTTACACAGGGAGGTAGAGTGAGCAATCAAAACAGAGTTTGTAAGTGGAAATCTAAACATCTTCGAGATACAAAACCGCTGAACAAACTTGTTAACACGTAAACCTGAAATATTGCAAATCATAATGCTGACAAACCCAAAAGCGAAGGAAATGGATCATGCATAGGACGTTTTGGATATCTGAATAATTTTGGGTTAGATTAAAGTGATACATTGTTAAAAATTTCCAAGTTATCCCTTGTCGTGTTAATTAGTAATGCAAACAAGTCTTAGTAATAAATTGGATTAACGAGGAACCAGTGATTGTAAAGCTAGTAATTGCCATGGTACGCATGTAACACATGTAATCATGAGAAGAGTCACGGAAAACGGAATTTGAAATGTTATGCAGGGGTAAGTATTTGAAGATAAAATAGGTATTTGTAGACTTTATGCTTCGATGTATTGTGCACATAAACAAGTATCTGTTCTTCTCTTTAAATGAGATTTTACTGCACTATCAGTAAAATACGGTTAATGGAACGTGACCGTACTAAAAGGGCTATTCATGTCGCGATAGTTATCTTCGCGTTCTTTGTAGTCGGCCGTTCAAGGTCATAAAATCAACGGTTTTGTTGTAAATAAAACGAGGACATAAAGACTTTGTTCCTAGATCTCAGATTATAACGTACACCTGCATTGGCCAAATCTGTTAAAGCTTCATTTATTACTGCTAAAGAGCACGTGTAATGCTTACCTGCTACATAGTAGAACCTGTGCAACTGGCTACTTTAATAGACAGGGTCTAGCTATAAAAGCCTCAGTTAGTCGTCCAAGGTTCACTTGGCAGTTTGTCTTCTATAGTAAATCAACTAGCTGTTTGCAATTTGTCAAAGTTTTCCCACTCCCTCCCTCTCTCCCTTTGGAGATGGGTTGGATATATCGCTTTGCCGTCATTAAAATTGGGTCACTCCTACGTGGTGTGGTTAAGTCTGCACTGCGACTTCCCCCAACCTTGTTGGGTCGTTGCCTTTGTACACTGCTCACTAACCAATACTCTTGTCCAATCCAGCACTTCCTGTTTACCACTCAGCTCGTAGTGCTGGGGAGACAAGTGAAGTTGTTCTATGTCACGCAATCTGGAAGTCGCATAGGCTAATCCGCCGCAAGGCAGTGTTCCCCTAAAAAAAACGCCAATACGTCTGTTGTCTCGTTCTATTGCGCCTTGCGTTATGTGTTTAAGTAATGGTCCGGCTAAAAAGCAGGCAGAAAAACAATAGCCCGCGGCAATAGCGTCGGTTAGTTAAAATGTGCCAACATTTTTAATCAAATTAAGTTCGGCTGTTCCCATTGGTGTAAGCAGCTAAAAGCGCGAAATTTGAATTTCAATGAAAAATGTAATCGACTTGCCGTCTAAAAAATTAGATTCTGTTTCGTAGAACAAATCATTATGCCTTCAAAAACTATGTTTGTAAATATCGTCAAGATTCTATGCGCCATTTGATTGGCGCATAGAACAATGCCCAAATTTGGCCGAGAGACAGAGATCAAGGGCATGGGGAAGAAGAAATCCAAAAAAGGCTTTTTTTTCATTTTTTTCTCATCTTTTTTCGACATTTTCCGATATTAGCCAATCAGATGCCTCGATTGGAGTGAAATTAAAAATTAATATTTCGCAGCTTCTAAGTACTTTTGCCGCTGGGCTGCCTGCTTCTTAGCCGGACCATTACTTAAAAAACATGTTGATAACAAGGAACAGTGACATTAATGGTAAATATTCCTTGACAGGCTTCTCACCGTTCAGAGAGTTTGCGTTCACATTTCTATCTTTATTTCTCGAGAGTTTCAATACACGAAGCGAAATAAGAATGACAGGCCAAGTGACCCACACTACAGTTCTATCTTTTCTCCTGCCCTTACCATTCCGGAAACGAAACACTATTTTTTTGACACCGACTCCGTATACATACAGAGGTTATTTTTCATTAGACAAGAGGTTTGGAAATATAATTCAAATAAAAATATTTCTCTTTGAAACGTTCAGTTTGTAAGTCGCTTTAATACTGCATTCGCTATCAAGCGCGGTGCGAGTCAACAATTAAAACAAGTGATTTTAAGGGAGGATGGGAGAGCGAGAAGATAAAAAAAAGTTATTTACCAGCAAAGGGTCGGTCCGTATAACAAAAAACTGTGACATCGGTCTTGAAAAAGCTGCCTCCGGCCTGCGGCCTCGGGAAGCAACTTCAAGGCCTCGGTCACAGTTTTTCCCTATACAGACCTCCCAGCTGGCAAATAACATATTTATTTTGACAATTGGGTGCATATTACTGTGAGTATTTAAATTACAACAAATGGTATATTTTAAATATTTGATTCTTGTGCTATGGATTCATTTGGCATGGCCATCCTCAAGGAACTTGTGTACTTCTGAAAGTATTTTCAAGTGTTGAGATATAGTGCACATCTTCACGTGTCGCGCACGTGACAAAGTGTTTTTTAAGTGCACCACTGCACGAAAGTTTGGTCATCTTGGAAAGATGTTTTCACATCTCACCTTCGTTTCTCTTTATTTTTTTCTGCAAAAGATGTTTCGATGAGTCATTTCGTTTCATCTTCAACCGTTCAATTAGCGTTTCCTTTCTCAAACACTGATCAAGAATACCCATCGATCGGTAAAAACAATGTGCTTAGCCACTTTGGAATAAATACACTATTTTTACCTCGTTTCTATGGTCCAGTGGTCATTGTCACCACCTGTAATGAAGATAATCTGGGTATTCACTGCATACACAGTCGAACATCATGAGAATCGCAATGTAAGGCCGATGTAAGAAGGACAGACTTCTCTCTTTTCTTTTCTTTAGAGCTAAATTAACGATACACCACTGTACTTTTGCAGTCGCAAATGTGCATACCCCAGGGATCGTAGATTACCCGCTCGATAAGAATCCGGTGCCATACAACCGGAACCATCACGCTTAGAACTCGGGCCACGCCCCCCAGGAGCGAGTAAATTCCCACTGAGCCATCGAAGAAAACTCTGCTCACGTAATGGTTTGCTATAGTTACCTTGTTCGTAGTCACAAATGGAGGTTAACTATCAATAGAGTTCTTTCAGTAGAGTTTTGACTTAGAGTTAGAGTTAGCGAATGCCAAAATCCTGAATTCAAGATTTTGGAAGTCCAAAATCTTGAATTCAGGATTTTGGCAGTCCAAAATCTTGAATTCAGGATTTTGGAAACTTAACTCTAACTCTACGACATAACTCTATGAAAATAACTCTAAGAATAGCTGTCCTCTCACAAATGTGCCCGACAGATGTTAAATAAGCCCCCCATCGGGACTCCAATTTTATTCCTTTCAGTATTTCCAAACTCCCGTGCGGCGATTAGAAATCTCACTCCTCTCTTCTTCTCTGAGCGCGCTCTAGACCACTCTACTCACAATATAAGCTATAGCAAATCCTTTTCGCCCGCGATGATTCAACCTCACATCTGAAAGTATTTGATACAGTGGATAGACGATTTTTCCTTGAGAACGGGAAGCTTTAAAGGTAAGGAGAATTATCTAAGTTATTTTAGATCTTGCTGCGGTCTCGTATGTTTCACTGATATAAATTTGAAAAAAAGTAGGCCGACGTTTTTCAAATTTACCCAAATTCACTCCATTTCAATCCTCTCCAGTTTTGTCCATCCATGTCCCTTCTTGGCTTCCCTGTGTTTTGTTACAGTTCTTCTATAGGTTTGAACAGTTATTTTGATATTTTAGTTAATTTTATGACCATTCGATCAGTGCTGAAAATTGCCTAAAATTGCGTGACCGAGCTGTTGTTAACCCTTTCACCCCCGTGGGGTTCCCCATTGACGAGTAAAATCGTCTGGCGTTAGACAGAGTAAAATCTTTAAGTGGCACTCTTGGGAGTGAAAGGTTAATGGGGACATAGTTTTTGAGTCAATCTAGCTGTTGTTAACCCTTTCACCCCCGTGGGGTTCCCCATTGACGAGTAAAATCGTCTGGCGTTAGACAGAGTAAAATCTATAAGTGGCACTCTTGGGAGTGAAAGGTTAATGGGGACATAGTTTTTGAGTCAATCTAGCTGTTGTTAACCCTTTCACCCCCGTGGGGTTCCCCATTGACGAGTAAAATCGTCTGGCGTTAGACAGAGTAAAATCTATAAGTGGTACTCTTGGGAGTAGAGGGTTAAATTAATTAATATTGCATCGAACGAATACTCCAATGGATCTGTTTTTCTTGCGAACCAGTTTGTTCGGTCGTTCCAAAACATTTCGTGAATTGAACCAGTGTGTTCAACTGGCCATTGTGTCAAATATTTCGCGAATCGAACCAAGGTGTTCAATCGGCCACTGTGCCAAGCATTTAAGACTAGGTTTACAGTAGAGGAAATTGTTCCGGATTCGTGATGAATACCGGATTAGTTTTAGATGAGTACCGGATTAGTTTTGCCGTTTACACAAAAGTGGACGAATCAGACATAAAACCTTCCCGGAGATTTTGAATCCGGAATCTAAAGTGGGAACTTTGAATCCGAAGACTTTTGAATCCGGGAAGTTTTGTCGTGTAAACGATTTTGATCTCGAATCCGGATATTTTTCCGCCTGCGATCTTTTGAGAGAGAGAGAGAGACTTAATTTTACGAGGGTAACACGTGACAGTAACTAACATTACTGATTAGCTTGTGGCCCTCTTAAGGTACAAAATTACAATAAAAACTACATTAAGAATAGATACTATTTACTAGTAGTAATCAAAGATTAGGAGTGCGTTCTCCGCCTGTGATAATTGTTGTCTGTTGCTGAAATCATTACTGTGAAAGACTGAAGTTTTACAGACATATAACATACTGACAAAGTCCACTGTTGTTCTGTGGATTTTGATAGCACCTTTGATGACACGTTGCGTGACGGCTCCAGTTTCGGTAAACTCGCAAATTCATGTTATTAAAACGTCTCATTTTCACTTTTACTGGTAATGTTTAGGCATAAAGGCTAAATTTAAAAAAAAATACTTGTGTTACATCTAGTACTCCGTGTATTCTGAGCTGGAAGCACAAATATCAGCTAACATCTGTAACATTTGCTGTCGCGTTTCCGTTTATCCATGGTTTATTTTAACAAACTCCCGGACAAACTCCCTGCGACTGGCAATAATTTTTATTTCCGCCCATGAATAAAAATAAGTCAGCTTTTACATTGCCCTTCCTTAGTTCTGGCTTAACTCTTATAGGTCTTGGCTTCAGAGTACTCTTCCATCGATTCAATGTCGACCTTCGCCGGAAACAGACTGAACTATTTGTGGCCACTGCAACTATACATTTAAGTCAACAAATGTAATCAAACTATAGCCAATGAAATATGGCTGTTCCCACGCGTACGGTTAACATCCCAAAGCCAAGGCGATTCAAAGTCGTGTTCGTGAACAGAATAAATAATGTTGTCCCAGCTATGTAACAAAAGCACGTCATCTCACATCCTGACCAAACAGGTCACGCTCGGTCCAGAAGAAAAACTTCTAGAAACGAGCGATCGCGAACAAATCGTCTCGTATTCACGAGCTTTGCGATGATGTAATTTGTTTTCGCCCGACCAAAAACTCTCACTCCAGGCGGCATTGGGACTGCATTCTCCTTTTTGTCGAATGCAATCAAAGTTAAAAACCAGTTCAAAGAAAACCCCAACGAAAGAAGTAACAAAAGAAAACAAGCATGACGTGACAGATGGACACTAAAACGAGGCCCAAAGCCCCTGCAAAAACCTAGGGGGCGGCCAATTTGCAGTCCACAAAGATCTCGATTTCTCGCGCCTGCGAAGCCTGCGAAACCAAATTAGGATGCGTTCTCTCCTTCCTCGAGAACGCAACAATAGAATAAGAAAACAAACATTCCTAGAACTCAATTATATATTAATTAATAACTAGACAAATCGATTTAAAAACGAAATGCATACAAAAGACTATCTATTGTCATTAATTTATATCAAACGATCCCCTTGTCTTCTGAGAATTTAGTACTCTTTTCCATAATTCAGCCTTAAAGGATTTTAAAGACTTACTTGTTTTTAATGATCGAGGCAAATTGTTCCAGTCCTTTACCGTCCTTACGGCAAAGGTGCGTCCACCCTCTGAGATGTTTTTATGGAGGGGGCACAATAAATTTAAATTACAATTTCTCGTGGTTCTTTGGTGTACATCGGAGTTTTTTCTAAGGGTTGTATTTAAATAGTTGGGTAAAGTACCATTTATCCGTTTATAGGCCAGTTCACAACGCTTTATATACGCTTCATTATAGAAGGGGATCCAGCTTAAGTTGTTAAACAATGTTACTGTTCGACTAGTGCGCTGTGCTTAAAGAATAATACGTGCGGCCCGTTTCTACATGCGGAGAACTCTCTCGAGTACCTCCTTGTTGCACAATGTCCATACTTGGCTTGCATACATCATAAGTGGTTTTATTATTGCGTTAAAATAGATTATTCTCTGATTTTTCTTTAAGTAGGGGCTAATATGGCGTAAGAGGCCAAGTCGCTTTGAAAGTTTATTGCAAAGTTCGTCAACATGCGCTTCGTAAGTTAGATCTTCATCGATGATCATACCAAGACGTTTATGGTCTTTAACGTTTACAATTTCTGCGTTATCCGTTTTTACTTCCAGTTTTCCTGAATCTTGAACTGTGCGCTTCCGTAGACGCTTGCCCGTTACCAACAGAGCTTTTGTTTTTTGCATATTCATATACATTTTGTTTTCTCTGGCCCATCTCTCTACTTTACACAGATCTAGTGACAATGCTTGATTTAATGATTGTATGGTTTTCCAGTTTGAACTCGAAGACAAGGTGGTATCATCTGCGTAAATGTCCGTAGTTGACTTTTGAACGTGAAGAGGCATATCATTGACGAACAAAAGGAAAAGCGCCGGACCTAGAATGCACCCTTGGGGCACTCCTTGCTTTACCGTCAACTGTTCAGATGTAGCTTTCCCTAACGAAATAAACTGCTTCCTCTCAGACAGGTAGGATTTGAACCAGGCAACAGAAGAAGGAGTAGCACCGTAGATCGACAGCCTTTTTAGAAAAAGTTCAGGATCAATCACATCAAAAGCTTTTGGAAAATCTATAAGAACCAGACTGGTCACATTATCATTATCCATGATCATTAGAATCTGATCAGTAAGTCGGATTAGGGCTGTTTCAGTGGAATGTCCTTGCCTAAAGGCTGATTGCAGCTCGTATAATAAGTTATTATTACGTAAGAATTTAGAGAGAGAGCTGACCACATGCTTTTCGAGAATTTTCGAGAGGACAGGTAAAACAGATATCGGGCGATAGTTGTTGATATCATTCCGTGCACCGCCTTTGTATAGTGGTGTGACTTTAGCCATTTTCCAATGATTGGGGAAACTTTTTGTCGATATTGAAAGATTAAGTAGTTTGCATAAAGGGTTTGCAAACACCGGTATAATTTTCTTAAGTGAGCGTACGCTCAAGCCATCGTACCCAGAGGCCTTGTTACTAGAGATTTTATCCATAATATCAATGGTTTGCTTAGGCGTTAACAGAGGAATGTTGTAAACCGTGTCTGTATTTAATCTTGAATGAACAAAATTTGCCAGCTTTGTATGATTAAAGTCTACGCCAGCATCATTGTTGTTACCAATGTGTTCTAGAATGTTAACAAAGTATTCATTTAGCTCGTTTGCAATGTCGGCTTCGTCGTTGATAATTTTGTGTAGCTACTTCATTGATACGCACTCGAGGTTTATTTGTCCCGCTCAGAGATCTTAGAGCTTTCCAGACGCCTTTCGGGTTTCCTTTATTCTCGTCGATCTTTTCACGAAAGAAACTTCTTTTTGTTTGTCTAATAAGACGTGTGGTTTGACCTTTTGCATGCGCATAACGTGTCCAATCCTCCTGCAAATTCGAGATTCGCGCCTTTTTCAACAACATATCCCTTGTTTTCATAGAATGAAGAATCTCCTTTGTCATCCAGATGGGCTGATTGAGTCTTTTGACACGTTTAGATTTGAGTGGAATGTGTTGGTCTAGAACATCATTAAGCATTGTTTCTATTAAACTCAAAACATCATTTATATCATCGAAAACAAACGCGGCGTCCCATGGGGTGCCTTGTAGGTCTTGTAATAATTCGTCTGTATTCAAATTCTAACAAATCTAACACACGAGTCGAGTTACAATACAAGATGGCGACTCGGAGAAAAAACACACAACGAATACGTGAACATGACAAAACTAAGTACCGCTGACCGGTACTTGCGTAATCTCTCTTTTCTTATGTAAAAAGGGACAAGGGATATGCGAAGCAAAAAGGGGTTGACGGGAAAGCAGAGAAACAAAACGTCTGTCTCCTTGAAGAACGAGGGACTGCTAGACTCTGATACTTAAACTATAGAAAATGAACGTAACGACGTGACTGTCCCGTCATGGGCATAACGGTTAACTAACAGAGTCAGGCACTAGGTGGCCACAAAGGAAAGGCGGACCACACTATGGTTACGTCCAGGCAGTCTCAGAAGTCTGTAACATAATTATCGTAACGTGCGGGGCGCCGACGCTGGCGCGCTGAACGCCTCGGCTGGTTGACGCTCTCAGAGGGAAGAAACTTCCTCTCTGCGGTGTGGTCTGAGGGGAGGTCCACAGGCTCACTAGTACTTGGTCCCAGGGAAAAGTCAGTGTCTTTTGACTCTGGGACGTGCTGATCCGCCGGTAAAGAAATTGCAGATGGGATCTCTGGTGGGGCAGGAGGAGTGGTTTGTGGAATGGGGTCCTCTTCATCCCCGGAGGAGTCGTCTGGACGTTGAGGAGAGTGTGCTGCTGATAGGTCTCCAGGAACATGGTAGCACTCAGAGTTTTTGATGCGATAGCTGGTGCTACGCAACTGGGAACCGATGAACTTTCTTACGTTACAGAAGGCGCCTTCAACGTTGGTTACCAGATAGCGGTCCCTTGCGCGTGATTTGTTTCTGTCTGAATGGACGTAGACGAGGTCTCCAACTTCAATGCCGGGAGTAGGGCGAGGTAGGGCCAACGGGGCTTTGGATTTCATGCTGTGAGGATGATTGATAAGTCTTTGATCGTGCTTTTTGGTTATCAGATCTTCGTCGGACATGGGAAGTTGGCGATAAGAGAATTGGTCTCGCTGAGACCACATCTCACGAGAGGACAATCCACGGGAATGGATGCGGGAATTTAAGGTGGCTGTTGCTACGGCTAGGGTAACTTCTGAAACTGCACCGCCAAGGGGGTCTTGGCGAAGTAATTCAATCTCTAGCTCTTGTACAGCCCTTTCCG
>NC_090870.1:22358426-22363426 GCF_036669935.1 Montipora foliosa | reverse complement strand
ACCCTAGCCGTCCTTTAGCGTCCTTACACATCCCTAGCCGTCCTTAAGCGTCCTTTAGCGTCCTTACACATCCCTAGCAGTCCTTTAGCGTCCTTACACAACCCTAGCCGTCCTTTAGCGTCCTTACACATCCCTAGTCGTCCTTAAGCGTCCTTTAGCGTCCTTACACATCCCTAGCCGTCCTTTAGCGTCCTTACACATCCCTAGCCGCCCTTAAGCTTCCTTTAGCGACCTTACACATCCCTACCCATCCTTTAGCGTCCTTACACATCCCTAGCCGTCCTTCAGCGTCCTTACACATTCCTAGCAGTCCTTTAGCGTCCTTACGCATCCCTAGCCGTCCTTAAGCGTCCTTTAGCGTCCTTACACATCCCTAGCAGTCCTTTAGCGTCCTTACACATCCCTAGCAGTCCTTTAGCGTCCTTACACATCCCTAGCAGTCCATTAGCGTCCTTACACATCCCTAGCCGTCCTTTAGCGTCGTTACACATCCCTAGCCGTCCTTTAGCGTCCTTGCACATCCCTAGCAGTCCTTTAGCGTCCTTACACACCCCTAGCAGTCCTTTAGGGTCCTTACACATCCCTAGCCGTCCTTTAGCGTCCTTACACATCCCTAGCCGTCCTTAAGCGTCCATTAGCGTCCTTACACATCCCTAGCAGTCCTTTAGCGTCCTTACACAACCCTAGCCGTCCTTTAGCGTCCTTACACATCCCTAGCCGTCCTTAAGCGTCCTTTAGCGTCCTTACACATCCCTAGCCGTCCTTTAGCGTCCTTACACATCCCTAGCCGTCCTTAAGCGTCCTTTAGCGACCTTACACATCCCTACCCATCCTTTAGCGTCCTTACACATCCGTAGCCGTCCTTTAGCGTCCTTACACATCCCTAGCCGTCCATTAGCGTCGTTACACATCCCTAGCCGTTCTTAAGCGTCCTTTACCGTCCTTACACATCCCTAGCAGTCCTTTACCGTCCTTACACATCCCTAGCAGTCCTTTAGCGTCCTTACACATCCCTAGCCGTCCTTTAGCGTCCTTACACATCCCTAGCAGTCCATTAGCGTCCTTACACATCCCTAGCCGTCCTTCAGCGTCGTTACACATCCCTAGCAGTCCTTTAGCATCCTTACACATCCCTAGCCGTCCTTTAGCGTCCTTACACATCCCTAGCAGTCCTTTACCGTCCTTACACATCCCTAGCCGTCCTTTGGCGTCCTTACACATCCCTAGCAGTCCTTTAGCATCCTTACACATCCCTAGCCGTCCATTAGCGTCGTTACACATCCCTAGCCGTTCTTAAGCGTCCTTTACCGTCCTTACACATCCCTAGCAGTCCTTTACCGTCCTTACACATCCCTAGCAGTCCTTTAGCGTCCTTACACATCCCTAGCCGTCCTTTAGCGTCCTTACACATCCCTAGCAGTCCATTAGCGTCCTTACACATCCCTAGCCGTCCTTCAGCGTCGTTACACATCCCTAGCAGTCCTTTAGCATCCTTACACATCCCTAGCCGTCCTTTAGCGTCCTTACACATCCCTAGCAGTCCTTTACCGTCCTTACACATCCCTAGCCGTCCTTTGGCGTCCTTACACATCCCTAGCAGTCCTTTAGCATCCTTACACATCCCTAGCCATCCTTTAGCGTCCTTACACATCCCTAGCAGTCCTTTACCGTCCTTACACATCCCTAGCAGTCCTTTAGCGTCCTTACACATCCCTAGCCGCCGTTTAGCGTCCTTACACATCCCTAGCAGTCCTTTAATCAAGAAGGAGACTTGGGTTGCGAAAGAACCAAGAATACACGAGATCGAGTCTAATCTTGAACGCCTTTATATTTGTTTGGAGAGGAAAACTAAAAAAGGAAACTCTCGATCAAATTTAAAACTTGCGCAAACACATAAGAAAGGGTTGTCTTTCCGATATACCGGTTGGCTGTGGGACTGAAATAAACGAAAGACTAAAGAAGGAACATCAATCGATCTCTACTGTGCGGAGTATCAAAAATTGGACCTGAGCTGGCCGTGGCGGTGATGGCTTGTGCGTTGTACGCATGGAATTGTAAACGCAGACTGAAAAGATTGCTTAATGAAAGAACAATTCCGGTCGTGCCAATCGGATTAGAGACATTACAAACTCAAACACCTATAATTCAATTCTCATATGATGGCTGTAGGTTCACTGTCGACACCACCGTGTCCAGATCTTGGAACTGCCACGGAAATAGAACTCCAGCCAAGTACACAAACAGTGTTTGCTAAAGCGAATTCCGTTGAAGAAGTAAAAAACAGAAACAATCCCAGTCTACATTTTGCAACGGGTGTTACACAGACAAGATTTCATCAACAGTTGGACGGCACAATGTAACAACAAAACAGTTGACCTGATTGACCTGCTCTGGAGCATAAATTTGTCGCCACTTGACCTGTTGACGGTTAGGGATGTGTAAGGACGCTAAAGGAGGGCTAGGGATGTGTGAAAACGCTAAAGGATGGCTAGGGATGTATAAGGACGCTAAAGGATGGCTAGGGATAAGTAAGGACGCTAAAGGATGGCTAGGGATGTGTAAGGACGCTAAAGGACGGCTAGCGATGTATAAGGACGCTAAAGGACGGCTAGGGACGTGTAAGGACGCTAAAAGACGGCTACGGATGTATAAGCACGCTAAAGAATGGCTAGGGATAACTAAGGACGCTAAAGAATGGCTAGGGATGTGTAAGGACGCTAAAGGACGTTAAAGGACGGCCAAGGATATGAAAGGACGTTAATGGACGGCTAGGGATGTGTAAGGACGCTAAAGGATGGCTAGGGATGTGTAAGGTCGCTACAGGACTGCTAGGGATGTGTAAGGACGCTAAAGGACGGCTAGGGATGTGTAAGGACGCTAAAGGACGGCTAGGGATGTGTAAGGACGCTAAAAGACGGCTAGGGATGTGTAAGGACGCTAAAGGACTGCTAGGGATGTGTAAGGACGCTAAAGGACGCCTAGGGATGAGTAAAGACGCTAAAGGACGGCTAGGGATGTGCAAGGACGCTAAAGGACGTTAATGGACGGCTAAGGATATGAAAGGACGCTAATGGACGGCTAGGGATGTGTAAGGACGCTAAAGGACGGCTAGGGATGTGTAAGGACGCTAAAGGATGGCTAGGGATGTGTAAGGACGCTAAAGGACGGCTAGGGATGTGTAAGGACTCTTAAGGACGGCTAGGGGTGTGTAAGGACGCTAAAGGACGGCTAGGAATGTGTAAGGACGCTAAAGGACCGCTAGGGATGTGTAAGGACGCTAAAGGACGCCTAGGGATGAGTAAGGACGCTAAAGGACGGCTAGGGATGTGCAAGGACGCTAAAGGACGCCTAGGCATGAGTAAGGACGCTAAAGGACGGCTAGGGATGTGCAAGGACGCTAAAGGACGTTAATCGACGGCTAAGGATATGAAAGGACGCTAATGGACGGCTAGGGATGTGTAAGGACGCTAAAGGATGGCTAGGGACGCTAAAGGACGCTTAAGGACGGCTGGGGATGTGTAAGGACGCTAAAGGAGGCTAGGGATGTGTAAGGACGCTAAAGGACTTGAGGAACGGTACATTATGGGGTATCTGACCGGTACTGGCGCACGATATTCGATGATACTCTGAATTTGATCTTTCTGCTTTCTTGAGTAGTTTCGTCTAATAAATACCGGAAGATGGTCCGAAATACCAATGTTTGGCACAGAAATATTAGCAATGAAACTCGGATGCGTTGTATAGACATGATCAAGACATGTAGAGCTCACAGGACGTGTAACCTCATTTACGAGTTGATTCAAATTTAAGCTTTTAAAGGCTTTCGCTAATCGATGTGTTTTATATGTAGGGTCGAAGAAGTTCATGTTAAAGTCCCGAAAAACATGTAATTCTTGGTTCCTTAAATACGCTGCTTCGATGTTTAACTCTAGTCTGGCATCTGTCTCCGCAGTTGATGAAGGCGGGCGGTAGACAGCCCCTATGAGTATCGGACGATTTGATTTATACGGATAGATTTGTAACCAAATGGTTTCAAGTGAGTTTGCGGTAAAACCAAAATGGAGGATCTGGTGCTAACATTGCTTACAGTCTCCGGTTACCTAGTCTTGTTGCAGGTTCAGGCGATAAATTTTATTATGTGTACCGCAATATTTCTGAGGAAACGCAAATTATTATCACAAGGAAGTTTAACGTCAGCCACACTTCTTCGGCAACGACGTAGATGGCATGATCGAAGACCGAGACGGTTTTGGGTTAGGCCAGGTCGAACAAATGCTTGGTAGGACAATATGATGGATAATGCCACGGTAGCCAGCGAAGGGAAAGAAAATTTCAGAATATCCCACCCTACCTCATGGAGCTTTGTGAAGGTCTTAGACCCCTACTTGAGAGAAAATCAACTAGAATGAGGCGTCCCATATCAGTTGAAACTCAGATGGCTGTTACTCTTTACTATCACGTTTCTCCTTTATGTGCTCAATAAGTTTCCTCCTGTTTGTGGAAACTTGCTTTTAATCTGTGGCATCACCACCATGACTATGGTCTTTCTGATCAGGGGTGTCACTGCATGTACTGTATGGAGTCTCAGGGTGGCTGATTGATCCTACTTCTGATGACTCTTCGCCTAAAGATGCGGTCAGATCATGAGCTACAATGGGGTGGCTTACAGATTTATGATTAATATCTGGCATACCTGCAGTGATATCAATAACTTCAAAGTCTGCAGTGTCCACACCATGCTCCAGGCTTGTAGTTGCAGGACATCCACCCCATATGTTATTGCAAACATCATAGAAAGTCGCCACAGTTCTTCCTCCTCCACTCTTCTTACCAGAGTCGACTGCTTTTTTGTACTTTTTCCTTATGTCCTTTATTTTGCTCGTCACTCTTTCCCGTGTGAATAGGCTGAGATCATGAGGCAATCCATCTTGTTGTTCATACAAGGTGACGAAGTCTTTTCAGATATCTTCATACGTACTTTAAACGCTCTCCCATTCTAA
>NC_090870.1:22315926-22330926 GCF_036669935.1 Montipora foliosa | reverse complement strand
CAAACGGTTTAGTTGAGCTTATAACACAGACCGTGATGAGGGAAGAGGTTGTTGGAAACACATAGACCAGGAACCTGTGGGAGACACATATTTGAGGAAGTACCACCCTATGCTGCCTCGGAAGAGAGAAGTAAAGAAGATGAGGAGCAAAACCGAGATGAAGAAGAAGAAGAAAAAGACTCGGACTCGGACATGGTCATCGAGTCTGAGGATAAAGACGTTAGTGACAGGGAAATGGACGATCAAGATCCCTGGGAAACTCTGCGCCAAGAGGTGGAAGAGTCACTGAGTTCAACCTATGACAAAAAAGTCAGCAAGTTCTTGAAGGAGGGGGTCTCTGAAACAATAGCTGAGGCCAAAGCTTTTAATGCCCTGTTACCCGTTTACAGAAGACCCCGTGCATAAAGACGTTATGAAAACCCGACATTGTTTCATGGAGGACGATTCAATGGATGTTAAAGAGGCTACAGACGCAGCTGTGGAGAGACCGAAATTTTTATTGAACAGGATGTTCCAACCGCATCGCATCCCAAGGCAAGATGAAGACGTTTTATTTGTGCTACTGTGCATTATGTTGCGACCCTCTTCTGACTTCCTTCGCCATATCCATCCAGACTGTATGGGTGCATTCGTGTCGGGGTACCAGTACATGGGACCTGGCATGCATTTGAAAAAGAGACTCAAGCGTGTGGCTGAACAAGATTGCCAAACAACACAACATTGATTATTCCCAGGTCAAGAATTTACAAGACAAATGGAAAGCGGACCCGAAAATGGTGAAGGCCATCAGCAATCTCCCCGGCAAGAAAACCTGGACCAAAGCCATCGTTAAGAGAATCATGCAAGCCAAACAAAAACTCAAATTGTAAAAGACGTTGTTGTTACAAATATTAAAAAACAAAGTTCTTGACTTCCATGTCTCTGGTCTTTATTTACCAAAATGTTTTTCCACAACTTATTTAAGTCCAAACCACTCTTTCTGGCCTTTAGGAGGCATCAGACCACTAAGGTCGTGACAGGACACCTTTCCTTGGGGGATACCCCCCATCCCTAAGGAGGAACTATAAATTTTGGGAATACCCCCCAGCAACTAAGTCTTCTCACATGGGGACTATAAATTTTGGGGATACCCCCCCATCAGCTCTTGAGACCTTAGTCAGGCCATAAATACCCGTGATCTCTGATGAATGAGCACTTGTTTGGAAAGTCACCCAAGGTCAGTGATTTTCTACCCCCCACGAAGCCTGACTTTTAAAAAGAATGGAGCAAGTGGCTTTATTTATTTCAGTTACGATGGACCCAAGCTGACTTAGCTCCCTTTCGTGTGACATCTGTCAGCAAGGGTTCACCAACCAATGCAACCTCGTCCGACACCAGACCACGGTTCATGCCTACCATTCGTGGAGTTGTCCTCAGTGTGGACCAACATTCAGTCGTCAAGATGCTCTGATCCGTCACACGAAGAGCTGTCGAAAGCGCTGACAAGACCAGTCCGACGACAATACACCACTCGCCAAGCAGCGCCCGGAATGGCACGAGTGTCCAGAATGTGGCTGTACATTCGAGCAAGCCATCAGTCTAGAACGACACCAGGTGCAGATCCACCAGCCTAAGTGGTGTACTACCTGTGGTGAACAGTTTCTTGGAACCTGTGAGGGGACCGTCATCCACAAGTTCCCTGGGGGTGTGTACCGACCTGCTCCATCTCTCTTTGAACAGTTGGAAGAACAAGGGATTGTGGTGCCCGATCATCTCAAGTACTTCCCTTATTGGGTGATGTACGACATTGAAGCCATGCTGGTGCCTCAACAAGACCAGAACAATACGGATAAATTAGAATGGACGGGAAAACACATTCCTGCCAGTGTGAGCATTTGTTTAAATGTCCCAAGTTTACGGAGCTCGTGTGTCTGATCAGTAACTGTGATTGATTCTCATGACCTTGGTGCAATGAATGATGGCACACCTTGAAAACATCAGTGCAGTGGCTGAGGCTAATCTCATGGCAGATCCTGAGATGGAGTCCATCGAGCAGAAGCTGGAGGAGGAGGAGGAGGAGGAAGAGGACGACAACAACGATGATGAGGCTCCCATGAAGAAAAAACCTGTGCCTCCCCTAGTCAAATTGAGAGACTCGAGGCCCATTTGGCTTTGCTTCCTGTCATCGGGTTCAACTCAGTCAAGTATGACATCAACACCTTGAAAGAGTTTCTGATGCCCATCGTGGCCCACGAGAGCGAGCTGAGGTTCACCATCAAAAAGACCAATAACTTTGTGTCTCCACGACCCATCTGCGTTTCGTTGATGTACTCAATTTCTTAGCACCGGGCTTCAATTATGATGCTTTCTTGAAAGCCTACGGGTTTGACTCTTTAGACAAGTTGAAACAGACGTGTCTACCACCTCACGAGGCATTTCATTCCACCTTACGCAATGAAAACATCCCCGGCGAGGAGTATGCTTACTGTCAACGGGTGTGGGAAGAACACAAGATGCAGACCATGGTTGACTTCCTCAAGTGGTACAACAACCGCGCCGTCGAACCATTCTGCAAGGCTCTCCAGAAAATGAGTGATTTTTGGAGTGATAAAAACATCGACATGCTCAAACAAGGTGTCTCCATTCCCGGAGTCACCCTCATCTACCTGTTTGTGACGCTACCGCCCGAGACCTCTTTCACTCTCTTCCGTGACAAGGACAAACACCTGTATTATTTGTCCAAGAACAATATGGTCGGCTGTCCGAGTATCATCTTGTTTGCTTAATTTTCCACCCACACCAATTTTGTAAACGGGCAATGGAGGACAGCTAGCAACAGTATTATGATAATTATAGGTCTCATCTTCATCACTGAATTTTCCATCCACGCCATCTTCACTGGATTCGACAGCTTGTCCTTCAGGTGCATTTCATCTATCCTTGACAAATGTACATCTTGTTCAGTGTATCAGCATTATTCAATATATGAAAAGCAACTTACGACCTATCTTAGCAAAATCTATCATGTATTTATGGCAAATATTGCATATGTAAAAGTAGCAAATAGATACATGGTACGGCTTACCGGGAATTATTCTTATTCATTTCGTAAACATCCCACGTTGTCATTTGAGAGATTACCAAAAAGAAAATATAAAGATGTTATTTGAGCCTGATTTCAGCAATAACTTGAACAAAACATAAAGAAACGCCAATATGCTGCCACTTCTTCGAGTTTCTGTTAAAGGAATGAAACCACGTTTATAAAATCGCATTTATTGCCCTTCGACCTTTTTCAGACAATCTGTAAAATGAAGCTATCTTTCCAACACTTTTGTCCATGATTGTAGTTTGGAAGTCTTTCTCTGGTCTGAGGTGTGGCTTGGGCCGGTATTGGGGACTAGTTGGGCAGGTTCCCTTAAGCTTGTTGGTGTGTTCTCAAAGAACAGCGACTGGCTTCTTTGTCTTAGCGATCCTTGTCTCAATGTAACTAATCTTGTTCACCAGATTGTTGAAAACTGTTTTCAAAACTATAAACCTTCCTGATAGCGCTTTGAAGTGACCAAAAAATAAATTAAATGAAGTTTGAGCTTCTAGGAAAAAACTGAATAAATAAGGCAGAAATGGAAGTGTAAGTGCTGAAAAACTGTGTTCAGTCACTTTAACAACAGTGATCTATTGGTGACTAAGTATATGTAGTGCTACTATACATACATAGTGATTAGTTCATGGAAAATGCACGCGTACGAATTTTATTCATGAGTTGAGTAGTATCAGAAAACGAACGAGTGAGTTTTCTGATACGAAACAACGAGTGAATAAAAATGGTACAAAACATTTTCCATGCTGTAAAGTGTTTATTTCATAGGTACTGAGGTTTTTTCGTGGTAGTGTTTGATAGACAAATTTATTTCGCACAAATTGATGGGGCCCATGACAGCAATAAACAATGGTTTAAAATCGCCCAACCGACAATTTATTTAACAAAATTTACAACACTTACTGTGTTTCATATATTCCAAAGTACATGTAGTCCAAAGTGAAGAGTGCTTTTAGTTCGTGGCTTGTCAAAGCTACCGGCACTTTGGGTTTATTTCCCTTTCCTTGCTTTTTTGGTTGTTTTTGTTTGCACTTAAGAACCTCTATGGTTTTCTCAAATACCAGGTCGTTTGAATAGCCCTTTTTCTTCAGTTGTCGTTTCAAGCTAGCCACTAAACTTCGAGGGAAAGTCGGCTTGTATTCATTGCCATCTTTAGTGCGGACGCTCTTCGACCTTCGCTTTCAAAAGTCGTTAAGCAATCGTACATCTCGTTCAGTTTTTTGAACGGCATTTCTGTTTTCTTGTACTAAAATAAATTCCCCAACTGAGCAAACAGAAGCAAACCTTCCCTAGGCCATTTTTCAAAGCACGCGTTTTTTGTGCAACGGTCGTCGGATGACGATCCATTCAATACGTTTATTCATCACTAGTGAAATTTCGTCATTTGTGTTGCTGATTGGACGACTGATATTTCTTTACAGTGAAATTTTGTCGTTCGTGTTCCTGATTGGCTACATTTAGAATCAGTACGAATATTATTCACTATGATTTTCGTGGATAAATCTCAGTACCTATGAAATAAATTTGTTTCCTGTTATTCAAGAAAAAAGCAAGACCAGAAAGGTCGCTAGATGTGTGCAGTAAAGCCAAAGATAAAATGGGAGAGAGTGTTTTCCAATAGAAGAGTTTTTAACGACACAGCATACAAACAGCAGTAAGCTTTTCAAAGTTTGCAATGTCGTCCAAAAGAACATCAATGCTGCCGGAAAAGAAGAGAACTTTGACATTGTGAGAACCAGAATTTCGAAGTCTGATCCAATCCTGATCCCCAATATGAGGTATGCCGGCTTGTTCTTAATAAAGAACTAAAGGGCAACTCATTATCGACAAGGTGGAGAAGTTGCGCTGGAGCTCAAACTAGTCACGCTAAACTGGATGAATGAGCTTTTCCAAACGCATGTCTCAAATCAAGGTGAGAGAATGCGTTTTGTTAAACATGAAAAACTGAATGATACTTATCAGTAACAACCATAAACAGGAAGCAGAAATGAGTTTCGACAGAAAAATGGTAGCTTCCTACTATCACCATCCACTAACCTAAACTATCGGCTCTTACTCTACACGTCAAATGGGTCAGTCACACCTTGAGTCTGAATTTCAACGCTTGTGACTACAAGGGAAGAGTTCTAGCAAGACTAACAGTGTAATGAATAGACTGATTAGTCAAAGGCTGAGCTTCATAAGGAAAAAAGCAAAGATTCGTATCTCAGATTCCGTTAAAAAAGGTTAGCGATGCACTGATTTGGCAACACGAAATCCAAAAATTCACACTGTCATTCGTTAAACCAGGCTACTCTTTCTGAACTCTTGTCCAAACATGATTTTGCAGTAATGATTATGTGAATTCGATTACAGAATAATAATGAGGCAATTGAAAGAAATAACTGTTTATTTACACTAGTTTGTAAAGTATGTTCAATTTTAATTCACCAGAAGTCGATCTCAGAGCTATCAAAACCTTCTGACAGGTTGTGGTGGATCCAGGAGAGCAAGACCTCCTCCTTGACCGCTTTTGCTTCTCTGCCCGTGAAACCCTGTCCCAGACCTCTGCTGCCTGTTTCGGCGATATTTCAGCGCTGTTTTCCTCGCCTTTTGTGGAGGACCACCAACACTTGCTCCATTTACTGAAGTGCAGCCCATCCTAAGATAACAATGGCAAGTGACAGGTCTTGATCAAAACTTAAGAATAGAAGAGAGAAAAAATCCTCAACAACGAAGTTGGCTAGGATGTTATTTCCTTCTATATTACCTCGCTGTTGGACCTGTTGGCTTTCTTTTCCTTTTCCACCTTAAGGTTGCATTTTGATTTTGTTGCCAATAGTGTGACTGGCCCTGGTCCTGGCCGGCCTCGCTTAGGTTACCAGTGTCAATTGTGCCATCTGTCTTGTTGCAGGAATTTAATTTTACAACAGCTTTGCCTTTTGATTTCCCACAGCTCTTTTCTCTAATTGGAAACTGTGGGAGCTGTGGACAAGCAATGCCAAAGAAATGTTACATATAACACTGAAGTGCCGTTCTTTGATACCGCAGAGATGAGTAAACATGCCACTTCATTGTTGGATGTAGATTTTTATGTTACTTTGTATGTGGTCTAGTGCATAGCTCACGGGAATTTCATGCGCCAATCCAGTGAACTTGCTTGATAGATAAGTGCACTTTCATTATAAACCAAGAGAGAGAGAAGGAGAACTCTCACTCCCACAGCGAGGAAGAGTCTGCTCGCAGGCTACAATATGCTCTTCTTGGGCAATCATTTTAGTTGTATGCTTTATGAAAGATCAGGGGAAGTAATTGCCAAATATGTACATATGCATCCCACATGGTCTGGCCTGTGAGTGATGTTTAGAGACCACTTTCATAAATGGCGACCACCTTTACATTCTATTGTATTAATTTCATGTTAATTAGACCTACTGCCCTCATTTTGAAACAAACATTCTTTTGAAATTATTAAACTAACAGGTCTATCCCGTTTTCAACATTCTCTATTTTCGAATTCCCCATAATACACTTTGTTTGCCCCCCAAATTTTGCATAAACCATTGTTTTCAAATGCTCTTGGGAATATGCAGTGTCCCCAAGACATTTGAAAACAATAGTTTATGCAAAATTTGGGGGGCAAACAAAGTGTATTATGGGGAATTCGAAAATAGAGAATGCCACGTCAAACATAATTTTAGCAATACCTGCGAACTTTCATCAAAGTAACGAACGATTTACTGATATCCCAACTCTGTAAAGTCATCTCCTTTACGTAATTGGCATACTGCTACAGTTAACCAAATTTTACTCGAGGGAGACTGGATGTATTATAATGCAAAGAAGGTATTTGCATTAGTGAATTACGCCGGTGGCTCAGTTGGTTAAGCACCGGGCAGTTACGCTGGAGGTCGTGAGTTCAACTCTGGCCGGACCAACACTCAGCATCTTTAAATAACTGAGGAGAAAGTGCTCCCTTTGTAATTACATCTGCAAATGGTTAGACTCTCTAGTCTTCTCGGATAAGGATGATAAGCCGGAGGTTCCTTCTCACAACCCTTCAATGCTCATAATCCTGTGGGAAGTAAAAGAACCTGCACACTTGTCGCAAAGAGTAGGGCATGTAGTTCCCGGTGTTGTGGTCTGTCCTCTTTGGTGTATCATGGTTGGGAGGGTAAAAGCTCGGAGATATTAGCTTTCGATCTGTTTTGAGGTCTGTACCAAAATATTATTAACAGAAAAATAAATGACAGCAAAGAGATGCAACGTTGTTAATTTTTATCGTGACTACATCATATTACTAGTCACTTTCTTCGTTGCAAATCAAATTGTTCCGCAAAATATATTTTGCTTGCCATGGGCATTTGTTGAACTCTGAGTATGATTTGGTTTTTCAAACTGTGTTTGAAAAAGTAGTTGAGAATGAACATCAAGTCCGTCATTAAAAAAGCACCTATATATTCTGCTATTAATTCCCACGTTGCATGATGCTGAATGTAAACTTCAGCATCTGACGGATTTTTCCGCACAGAAAATGCTAATCAACATTTTATTCAAAGAAGTTGAGGCCCCGTGAAAGAATAAGTAAGGAACTTTTCTTCCTTTTGTTGCAAGGCGATCACAAGATCACAAACCTGGCACAAGGTATGCTTGTGTGCAGGTTATAGTCACAATAAATTGTATGTAAGCCTGGCAGCAAACGTTATACCTTGAGTCGGGACTGAAGAAAATCCAAGGCTTTTGGTCCAAGCTTGACATAACTAATAACGTTGTCGTGGTTTCCAAAAACCATATTTTCAGCCAGAACATGCTTTAAGACCAGCAGGTGCCCTACCCTTTCCGCATCATTTCTGTGATAAGATTTCCCTAAGCCATACAAAGGAGTCTTATCATGACCTTCAGCTGTTACTCGTGAACCCTCAGATCCCTATGGTATCGAGAATAATTGAAGAAATTAAACAGTAGGATTAGTGCCGTGGTATGAGAATTTCCATGAACAAGACAAGACAAGACAAGACAAGACAAGCCCTAAAATTCCCAGAAAACCAATGTCTAGTGAAGACAATATGTTTTATGGCAAAGTGTATGAAAAAATAATAAATATAAAATATTAATATCACAACAAAATCAGTTTGCAAGAAATAACAGGTAAACGCTGTGGGTTCAGAAGGTAGACAGTTGAGTAAAAGAGCATTCTTTACATTCAGTAAAGGGTTGAAGAAATTGGTGGAGACCAGCTTCAAAGGCACATTCGCAATCACGCCAACAAGATACAACCGTTTTTTCCCTTTTTTTGAGTTAATGATATAGGGGCTGCTTAGCAGTATGCAAATTTCTCACTGTTGCAAACTAGGGCCCCACCCCACACATATCCAGAATTTTCACGTCTACATGTAACATATTCAAATCGAATTTGCTTTTGACTACTGTCAACAGAGCGTCAGCCATCATGTGCAAGACAATAGCATTTTGTTTACCGGCTAAACGGTAAAGACTGAATCTGAGTTTGTAATGTCATCGGATTTGAAAGTATCCGGACTCGACCGTCCACACAATTTCAAATTCTTTGTGTATTCAAAAATTTGAATGTGCAAAGAATGATGGAAGGCAAATCTACAAAGAAACAGTTGCGCATTAAAAAAAATCCGGATACGAGTGGACGGGGCCTAAATGCGCGCCCTTCTCATTTTCCTTTCAAGGCATGCCAGGAAAGCAAGCGATACTCATATTATATACATATAATGTACACATGTATGCATTATAGATCCAAAAGTATACAAACTATAAAAGTATGTGCATTAAATTAAGAAAATATAAAAATAAAATTATTATCACATACATAACTACAGGGTAGTATCCTTTTGTTTAACTATGTATACTAAAACTATAAAACAACAACAACAACTCTTTATTACCCTTGATATTACAACTATTTACACCTAATGGAAACAGAAAAGCGAACAAAGAAAAATGATACAAGGGTACTAACAACCTAAAATAACCAATAGGTTAAAAGTGCTAGGTTGTCAGAATCGTAATCCCAATAATAGACATAATTATCATCTATCTCTTTAATGTAGGGATTGGCCCAACCAAATCGCTAAAAACGAACTCTAGGCACACACCAACTACACGATTTTGAAGGGATTGCGACCTGTTTCAATATTCACTGAACAAAAGCTGTACTTGCCTTGAAAATGTCAATAAAATGATTCAAAGTAAAACTCTTCATAGGTTTTCTCCAGTTACTATTTCCCCCATGAACGATGGCATTGACACTGTTCACAAAGGCCTTAGCTTCAGATGTGATGTCTTTATAAACAAATGAGCCCGAAGTAGCACACGTGTCACACATGCTGTCAGGCCTACTGCGGCATTGTGATGGATCGAAGTCAGCCTCACCAAAGTAATGTAACAGTTGTACTCTCCTGCACTCTGTCACATTTTCGCAGTACTGCACTACACGAAACAGATTAGCCATGTCCACTTGCTTGGACTCTGCATTCCTGTCTGGGCTGTTTTGGATCATCCTAAGTAAAAACCAATATTTGACCTGGAGTTAATGTCCCATAACCTAAAAATATTGAAGATCCGTTACCAGGATTCATGCTAAGAAAGAAGTAAAATCGTTCTCTGGTAAAACGTTTTGAAAAAACTATGAGCTTTCGACAGACTGAACTGCTGCCTTCAACGGATAAAAATGTGTGAAGCCTAAAAGCGAAAGAAATTTAAATATAACGAAAAATTCGCATAAATTAAAGGATAAAAGCATGTAGTAGAAAGAATGTTAAAAATGCTAAGAAAATTAGTGTTTCTTTAAGAGAATGTGATATTGTCTTGGGAGCGGGCACGAATTATTGTCTGCCCCAACAGTTTTTGCCATGTGCCATGACTCCAATGTCTTTCTACTCCGGTTGTTTGCTTTGTCAATCATTTTAGAATTGTTAAAGTCAATATCATGATTAAAAGTCCACGCGTGTTTTGTGACATTTGAGCCTTTAGTACAATGCTTTAAGTTTCTCATATGTTCCTTTCTCCTAGTAGTAAAGGATCTTTTAGTTTCGCCAATGTAGCTGCACGGGCAAGATGCGCATGGAATTTTATAGATGACATTGCACTGGTCGTCTTCGGCAGGTCGAAGCTTAGGAATAGGGAAATGCTGTTGTAAAGTTTTAACTGGTCTGCTAGTGACTTGGATGTTGTGTTCCTTGAGGATTCTTGTGAGAGGTTCCGTGATGCCTTTGATGTAGGGAAGGACTGCAAAGTTGCGTCGGTTTGTTGGCTCAGTCCATTTAAAGAACATACCAACCAACTCTTCTGGAGTAGGTGTAGGTGGTGGAGGCCTCGCTTTCTTTCTTATAACATCAGCAGCGATTTTTTTGGGATAGCCGTTGGAGTGTAAAGCAGCGCAAACACGAGCAGTTTCACCGGTCTTTCCAACTTGTGTGTTGGGGAGATTCAAAGCTCGATGCAGGAGTGTCTCAGCGGTGCTGATTTTATGTTTCCTGTCATGGTGTGAATGGAAGTAAAGATATCTATCCGTATGCGTGGGTTTGCAGTAGATGTCGACCAAAAGTTTTCCGTTATCGCGCGAAATGAGGGTGTCAAGAAAGGGTAGTTGGCCATTGAACTCGTGTTCGATGGTGAAAGAAATATGCTGATCGATTGAGTTCAATGAATCGTGGAAGAAGGCAACAGCGTCACTCTTAATAATGCAGAAACTGTTGTCTACATACCGCTTCCAAAATTTCGGCAAGACAGTAGTCGTGTTGATTGCTGTTTTTTCGATTTCTTCCATGCATAGGTTGGCTACTACAGGGCTGACGGGGCTACCCATAGCACAACCGTGGATTTGTTTGTAGATGGTGTCATTGTAAACGAAGAAGTTATTGGACAGCACAAAATTCAATAAGGAAATTATGTCCTCGATGTCTAGGTTGGTTCTGGAATACAGAGACAAATCATCCTCTAATTTCTTCCTGATATAATCGCAAGCTTTGCCGACAGGGATGGCGGTGAATAGAGACACCACATCAAAGGAAACCATGGTTTCATCATCTTGGATGTTAACGTCGGCTATTTTCGTTAGAGAACTCCTGTGAATTAGCAACTGAGAACCCATTACGATTTTGGATCGGTGCAAGGATGTCAGTGAGGAATGTAGAAGTGTTGTAAAGTGCAGAGCTAATGCAAGTCACGATAGGTCTGAGAGGGTAGCCATCTTTGTGGTGTTTGATAGAACCGCGGATCGCTGGTGGAATGCCGTCGGTAGATCTTAATTTAAAGTATGTATAGTCATCAATCTTTTGCTGTCTCTTAAAGTTCAGGAGCGTCGTGTTCAACTCACGCTCGATTCGACCGAACGGAGATCTTGTGACAACTTCATATGTGGTGTCTCTATTCACCGCCATCCCTGTCGACAAAGCTTGCCATTATATCAGGAAGAAATTAGAGGATGATTTGTCTCTGTATTCCAGAACCAACCTAGACATCGAGGACATAATTTCCTTATTGAATTTTGTGCTGTCCAATAACTTCTTCATTTACAATGACACCATCTACAAACAAATCCATGGTTGTGCTATGGGTAGCCCCGTCAGCCCTGTAGTAGCCAACCTATGCATGCAAGAAATCGAAAAAACAGCAATCAACACGACTACTGTCTCGCCGAAATTTTGGAAGCGGTATGTAGACGACAGTTTCTGCATTATTAAGAGTGACGCTGTGCATTCTGTGGATGCCGTGCTCTAATATTACTGTATAAAGGGAGTGTTTAACTGTTAGCGACTTGTATCAACAAGCCAAGTAAGAGGCATTCTTTTCATGCAGCATGACAGATTTTAGAGTTATACCTTTTAATCCTGCTTGTATCACTATATAAATAGAACAAAATACATTCAGCTGGTCCCCCATCGCGTCCAGCCCGTCCACATTCCTGATAGTACCCCTCCAATGATTTAGGCATTGAGTGATGAATCACATATCGAACTGTACCTTTATCGATTCCCATACCAAAGGCAATGGTAGCACAAACCACCTAGTAAAATTGCGTAGAGAGTTGTGCACTTGTTATTTCACATCACATCAAACTACATGTATTAGTTTTTTATTGGCTCAGATTCCTAGTGTAACACCAGTAGGCTGACAAAACAACGCCAATCGTCCAAAAATAGTGATGTCCACTGTCTTATTATTGTGGCTTTGAACTTTTAAAACGTTAATTGAGAATGTAATTGTTAGAGCTCTACGAATACTATGAACAAATGAAGAAACTGTTCTCTGGTAATAATTAGGAGGAGTTCTAAAGTAAATTCCTCAACTGAGCAAACAGAAGCAAACCTTCCCTTGGCCATTTTTCAAAGGGCTCGGTTTTTGTGCAACGGCTGTCGGATGACGATGCATTACCAGTGAAATTTCGTCGTTCGCATTGCTGATTGCATGAACGATATTTCTTCACATTTAGAATCAGTACGAATTTTATTCACTATGATTTTCGTGGATAAACCTCTGAAATAAATAGAGAATACTTCATGGAAAGTGCGGGCGAATGGTATTAACGCACGGGTTGTTGACGTATCAGAAATCGACGGACGTATCGCTTTCCTCACACATGGAAAAAGCGATATGCGCCATTTGATTGGCTGTTGGATTCTTAGACCAGCTTGTGCCTTTTCAGTGGGTAAATCTCAGTATGTATGTAATAATGTTAAATGCGCTACTCTGCTGCTGACCTTGTATCGACCCTTTAGCCATGCTTCTTGGCACTGTGTTCTCTGGTCATCTGATAGGCCAGCATGATATGCAATTGCACTCACACCAGCTTCATTCAAAGAGTCTGCAACACGCTCACAGTCATTTCTACAAGGAACACAAAGGAAGGCTTCTATGGTATGGTGCTACGTTTTCAGCTTGTACACCATACAAGGACGAAAATTGTGGTCACAATCTTAGCCCTGTAAATCCTCAATACATTGTACATTCACTGAACGTTTTTCATCAGTCCATTATTTCCGTTAGCAGTCTACAACAAAAGTAATCATGCTGGGTCATAATAGTGGGAAGGGGGTTCCTAACACTGACTGTGCTTGAAAAAGAACCTTCATCAACTTTTAAGTTTAATCAGAATAGTCTGTGCACAATGTCCGTGGCATGAAATATACCTGGAAAGGCAATAAATGATTCCAGAAGAAACAGGATGCTTTGTCTTTACGTACTGCAGGATTTCATCCATAACTTTCTTCTTTGGTTGCACAACAAAACGCAGATTGGGTCGATTGAAACTTTGTGTGAACCTAGCATTGCAAATTCAGATTCAAGAGAGTAAGCATGCCTCTTAAAAGCCAATAACAATAACAACTTTGATAGGCTGCTGCTTTTGCAAGTTAAGCAAACAAACAAATGTAAGGAAACACTTCCAAAAATTACCATTTTGGATCTCTCATCTTCAGCTGATGCATCACATCTTTTCGAACACGAGGTGTTGCTGTTGCAGTAAGAGCCATAAAAGGCACCTTTGGGAACTTGTTTCTTAACGAAGACAGCTTTTTGTAGTCAGGACGAAAATCGTGGCCCCACTGACTAACACAATGCGCCTCGTCAATTACAATCCTGTAAGCAAGATGATCTGTTAATACACATATTTTCTATATTCATGCAACGCAAAATGAGTGGATGCAGGGATGGAATATAACATATAACGGTAAAGGTCTTTCTGCTGGAAAAATGTACAAATCAAATAAATCTGGAACAAAAGAAACTGGTTCATGGAATGTGTGCTCCAGGAAATATCAGTATGGAGCCCCTGTTCATTTGCTCTGTTTTCCGAAATCAAAGAATTTCACTTAAAAGCGGCCAAAACAATTCTTAGACTACCAAAGCACATCATGGACTGTGATATATTACATCACGTTCACTGGCAAAATCTTGGATACATTTATAAATGCAAATTAGCCATCAAGATGTCTAAGGGAACGCATCTCTATTCATAAAAACTGTGGAATCATGAGGTAAAGGAAAATTGATCGAAGTGCCTAAAAAGAACTTGGACTTACACTCTTCGTTCGTCTTACTTCAGCTTCGGGAAAGGACCACCACAAAGGGCCTCTCAGGAAGACATAGTTTACAGGGGCCCTGTCGTCTGGAACTTTTCAAATCAGCACGAGAATGTGATAACATTGATAAATTTAAAAGGCGTCTCAAAGCACCCACTAATAAGAAAGCGTTGTTCAAGTTTTCTTTTATTAAAGAAAACGAACAACAATAGATTGTTTTCACTGTCACGCAACAAAAAAATCAAACCGTTCAATGAAATAAGCCAAAAACTTGGAACGTTGTAGGAGACACATTTATAAATCACCAATTCTCAGGTCTGTGCGGTACATCATTTCTGAGTTATTTGTCGAAGTGTTTCACGCAGCTTGATAGAGTTTTGTATGGAGCCAACATGTTGGTGCACCACTGTTGTACACCAATATGGCGGCCAGAAATCCACGCGAAAATCCATGCTGTATTTTCGAAAAGAAAGACATCAAGGAACTCGAAACTTGGAAAAAAGATTAATTTCTAGGTCATCTTCAACCTACAAAAGATATAAATTTAAAACATCTTGCAGTTTTGTTTTAAGAATTTGATGACATCACTGTGAAGATATGTTAATTTTTATTGTCATAACTGTAAAAACAAGAGGCTACAGGTGGCCTACACTTTGTTAGAAGGATTTTTAGCCGACTTCCTTTAAGTTCACAGATTTCTGTGGGTTTCTTTGATGTTACAATATCTTGATAAATTCTGTAGTCCGTAGTCCGAAGTCCACAGTCCATGACCCCATGATAGGGTTAAGGTGGCTCAAACCAGTTTCAAAGAAACGTTTTAGAAGGATTGACACTAGAACACTTTATCACTTTTAAACAGCAATGTTATGGTCCCATTTTTTAGACGTGAAA
>NC_090870.1:22280926-22285926 GCF_036669935.1 Montipora foliosa | reverse complement strand
TGTCATTGATCACGCTTGTACAGGCTCGAGAAACCTCAGAAACTGAAGAGCTGAGAACCTTGGTAATCTGAGGGACGCTGATCACTTTTGATTGTCTTTTGTTCATTTCCACTGAAGAAAAGTCATCACTCCCATAGATTCCATGTTTGAATAATGAACTTGTTGCATTGTCTTTTTCTAAAACACTTCCCACACAATGTATATTATTCAGGGATAATGTGGATGGTTGTTTGCTGCAACTTGTCTGGTTTGAAACTGTAAGACCAACTGAAACTGCAAGAACCAACTATGAATATGTGTACTGGCACTTATATTTGACAACAGCATTAATAACATATGTTTGACAAAGCAAATTCCTCTAAGACTAGTAAGGATGTACCTATGGGTACACGTTTTGTTGTCATTTGTTTGTCACCTTGGAATGTGAAAATTATTTGAGGCCAATAATTGTTACGTGTTTAGGTCACTTACACATACCGGTTAGTAGTTTATAGTTTTCCCTTTTTCCTTTATTGGACCTTCACTGTTTTTCCCAACCTTTAAACACCAGAGGCTGCATTGGTTTGGAGAATACATTTATCTCTCCAGTTTTCCCCAAGGAGGCTTTTTTGAACTGGCAAAATGCTGACAAGAGTTGTTTACCACGTGTTTACACTTTGGGAAAAAAATATCTGCGACCATTCCCATCAATCAATAGTATCATGAACCATGCAAAGGAATTAAAAGTTTAGCAGAAAGCGATTTTGTTGGCCATTTCACAAGTAAAAGGTTTTCATCAGTACCTTTAAACTTTAAAAGGCACAGTATGCTCCGAAATATAAACCGTGACTCTCATGACTGTCAATTGCATTGTCATAGAGATCTAACCACAAGATAATATTCTGCATTTAATGTTGTCACTTGTTTTGCTACAGCACCTGTGTCCATTTTGGTTACTGCATAGGGGGACCTAGGAACAGAAGGTTAAGGTAGAAGGTTCTTCTTCAACTAACCATTCCTAAGATTGGAACTGGGGCTTTCTCCTCGTTGTTTTAACATGGTTTCGAGCTCGCCAACTTGGGATCTTACTCTTTTCCTATAAAAAATATATGTATTAGGATGTATACGCCATCCAGATAGCATCATTTTACAACTGCCTGTACATTTTAAATGACAATAGTTATTGTGAGTTGTCAAAAACTCACAAAAATTCATTCAATGTTAAACTACACGTAGTTTACATGTAGCTTTGAAGTGACCAGTGACCAGTTTTTCTCACGACAAAATCATAAGCCTCTGTCTTGGTAGACCCTGTAGCTTTCCAGATGCGGTCTATGATTGGAAAACGAACAATTGATACAACAGAAACAATGCACCTATATAGCCCTGATAACAAAAGAAGCTACAGGTCATAAGGACCAATGAAAATAGCAGTCTGGAATAGGTACAGGATTACATGGGAACTGTCTTAGAAGTAGGGTCTCAAGGTCAGGCAAGAGTTGGCCTTTTGGAGTGACTTGAAAACGGCATTGCAGTATGTTTACACAGCAAATGAAAGCAGACGTTTACACAGCTTTGATGCCAATCGAGTACAAGAGATCCATGATGCAACCCGAGGCCTCCAAGAAGCAAAATTGAATAAGAACATTCCTGTGGATTAATGAACCTGCTTTCTTGTCTTAATCTGAAGAACAATGGCCTCAAGACATATCCAAAGGTCGTCTCTGCAAAAATGATAAAGAAGTAAGAAAGACAAAGTGGAAGGTGGCAGTTAGTGATCATGACACGCATTCTAGCATGGACCTGCCATTTAATCCAGAATCGCATGCGAATGTTCAAGACCATGTTTTGTCACAACTAACCAAATTAGTCTGCAATGCAGAAATACGCACTGTATGGAAAAGCCAAAGAGATTGGTATCACCTAGACCTTAATTGAAGCCTTCTTCTTTAACTCACAAAAGGTGTCCTCACAAGGTTCTGACATAAACTTGACTGTATCAAAATCCACCATCTTAAAACTTAGATGTCTGAATACAATAACACTCTCAAGGTAAACGCTTAAATTCACTTCACTTAAATTCGCCTCCTGGACAGGCCTCCAATTTCTGTTATGGTAACTATCCAAAGAGTCTAGAAGTTTTCAAAAGTTACTATTTACAGCTATATTACAATAAGCTCTAATCTTAAACTTGTGAGTCACAGATTATTTTGAAATGGATG
Organism: Montipora foliosa; assembly: GCF_036669935.1. Lineage (NCBI taxonomy): Eukaryota > Metazoa > Cnidaria > Anthozoa > Scleractinia > Acroporidae > Montipora > Montipora foliosa. The sequence continues at coordinate 22,283,725 of NC_090870.1, read as the reverse complement.
AGTCACAGTTCCAGAAAATTCTTGAAACAACACATTGCATGACATTGACCTTCGCAAACTTTCCAGATAATTCTGATCCTTGTAACAATATCCTCTGCATTTGTACAGCACAAGTAACAGGCATTAGTTTTAAACAACCTAAGACAGATGTTTTGGATCAAGCACTTTTGGAGATGCTGGCCTATAATTAATGCTGAAATTGAAGAAGGGAAGCTTGTGACATTTGTTAATTTATTTATTTATTATTTTATTTACTGCAATCAGAAACCCATAAGGGTTGAAATGTGTAACGCGCGTTCACAGCTTTCGAATATTCAGTGCTAAGTACCATATTTGAAAACCCCTCGCTCCAATTAAGTTCGCGCGAAAACATTGTTGGTATTGCGTCACGGTGTTCTTGCGAAATGATTGGTTGAATGTTTCTCTCTTGTTGTTCCAAATATGGTACAGTGTACTTAGCAAATTGAATATTCAGAAGCTGTTTTCCCAGCACACAAGGGGCCGTTACACGTTTCAACCCTTATGGGTTTCTGCTGCAATTTAATGGCAGAAAAACGTATATACAGGTATAATAAAGAGAGAGAAAAAAAGTCCATAAGGAGAGCCTGCAAAAGAGTCCCAGACCCCATGTAAAACCAGACCACCAAATACATACTTATAATACAATGGAGATACTTATTCTACAATAATAATAATAATAATAATAATAATAATAATAATCAATCCCCGTGTCCTTGAAATACCAGGTTGGCATTATTTGGCTGGGTACAGCCATGCCTCATGGGCAGGAGGGGCTCTTAAGTCTTGGTCAACAGACCTCCTAGAGATGGTTTCTCAAAAGAAAAAAACTGGTGGTAGTCACACCTTAAAACTCCACCCTCTTATGAGTGAAAATGTCTAATGATAAGTTATCAGACAACGGCATGAATGAGGCCGGAACTACAAGTGAAGGTGTCTCGGCCAGCAGGTACTCAATAAGAAAGAATGGCCGGCTGTCCAAGCTGGAACTAAAGACGATAAGGAGAAGGATACAGCAGGAAGGTGAGGAAACCCATGAGATGGAAAATGCTACGAAGAGTGCTGATATAGACCAAAATGTGGTGGATGAGGTAGAGGGGGGTTTGGAAAATGGGCAAAATGTTGATTTTGTTGTGAATGAGACTGAGGACTTACCACCTGAAGACAGGACAATTATAGACCAAATTAGAAAGATCATCGCTGAGGGTTTAGGAAACAACCATGGTTATTCATTTAAGAAAGTTGATAAGAAAGTTGATAAGAAGATTGGAAGGAAAAACTAGGAAAGTAAACAAGGCAATCAAGCATGTGGCGACAAAGGACATAACTGAATGAAACAATCTGATCAAAGCTGCTAGTGTATGGGTTGCTAGACAGTTGGGTCTAAAAAAGCCGATGAGAGGTAAGAAAGTGGAACCATGGTGGAAAAGAAGAATCGAGGGAGATCATAAGAGAATAAGGAGGGAAGTGAACATATTGGAGAGGGAAAAACGAGGAGAAATCAAATGAAAACGAACTGTTCAAGAACTGGAAAATAAATACAACATTAAAAGAAAGGGGCTAACATAAATTCCCAGTTCAATTCTTCATAGACCTTTTTCTGGTCGCGTCTCAAACATCCGATTTTGTTGGTATTGTGTTATTCTTTGTTCGTATCGTTTGAGTTTTGCACTGTTTGCCAACAACTTTTGTTTAAGTTCTTCAATTACCAATACACCTTATTCCAAAATGGCCGCTGATTTATGCGGATACAAACTGGCCCTCGTTGCCTCTTTTGCGTATGCAACATTTTGGCGGCGTTTCCTCGAGGATTTGAGACTTTTTAAAAAATCGTGTTTTTTTGTCAGAATCCCCCTTTAAGCTTAAAATTCATAAGAATATTTTATCTTGAACGAGGCAACAAGGGCCAGTTTTTATCCGCATAAATCAGCGGCCATTTTGGAATAAGGTGTATTGGTAATTGAAGAACTTAAACAAAAGTTGTTGGCAAACAGTGCAAAACTCAAACGATACGAACAAAGAATAACACAATACCAACAAAATCGGATGTTTGAGACGCGACCAGAAAAAGGTCTATGAAGAATTGAACTGGGAATTTATGTTAGCCCCTTTCTATTAATGTTGTATTTATTTTCCAGTTCTTGAACATTTCGTTTTCATTTGATTTCTCCTCGTTTTTCCCTCTCCAATATGTTCACTTCCTTCCTTATTCTCTTGTGATCTCCCTCGATTCTTCTGTTCCACCATGGTTCCACTTTCTTACCTCTCATTGGCTTTTTTGGACCCAACTGTCTTCCAACCCATACACAGAGTCCCCCTTTAAGAACGAGGCATCAAGGGCTAATTTGAATGAAAACAAAAGAATATTTAAATGCAGCTGGCATTTTGGAATAAGGTGTAACGGTGAAAGTGTGATACCTGATGTTTAAGAGAGTAAGAGCTTTTGGAATGGTATTTGGGGGGTGGAAAAGGAACATAACCGAACAGCAGACTGGTTAGAGAAGTTAAAGGGAGAGAAGGATTATGACCAACAGGAAGCACTAGAAATATCCGAGGTGATGGTCAAGAAACAAGGTAAGAAAATTCCAAATTGGAAACCTCCTGGTTGGGATGGCGTTCAGGGGTTTTGGATTAAAAGACTGGATATGATGCATAGCAGAATTGCGAGCCAACTCAATGAAATTTTAAACGTAACAGCCAGGTTACCCGAATGGATGACTTATGGCAGGACAGTCTTATGCCAAAAAGATCCTGCTAATAGTATTGCAGTCGATAATATTA
>NC_090870.1:22273426-22275926 GCF_036669935.1 Montipora foliosa | reverse complement strand
AAAAGTGTTATTCTGAACATGGCAAGGATTCTTAAGAAGGTCCTAGAAGTTTGAGGAGACTTGTTGTCACCAAGCTTCCTGGAGTACTGAAGTTCCATTGGAAATCCAATGTGCGAAAACAAGATAATAATAATAATAATAATAATAATAATTAACAATATAATAATTTTATTAAACCCTTCTCAAATTAAAAGTTAAATACAAATTCAGCAATACTATAGTTAAAAAAAAAATGACTTCTCGGTGGTCTGGTGGTTTTCAACAAAGGAAAACAACTGTTTGTAAACTAAAATTTTTATGTACATCCACTAGTAAAATATCTATAACTGTCAGGTCTAGGGAATCCTGCTTGACCCTTCTCTATTTCTAGAGCACTGTCTTTAAGGTCTAAGGAGCAAGGGTGGCACAGTTGGTTAGTGCGCGGCCTTGATGCAAGAGAACCTGAGTTCGATCCCCGGATCTCACATCCTTGTTTCGACTTCTTTCGTTTTAGTGTAGCCTAAGTAGCTTTAAATACCCTTAAAACAGAGCACTGATGGAAAGAGGGGGGTAAAATGAGCGCACCGTCGGCTTCCTGAGAGACTACTCTCTAGAGAGTAATGGATCTTCCGACGTTAAATAATGTGTACCTTTACCTTTCTCCTTCTCGGGGTTTCGATCCCCTTAGGCATACATGTAGGAGTGCCCTCCCCAAAATTGCAAAGATAATAGCTCGGCTAATCTTGAGTGGTACCTCAGGCATTCGTCAGCCATCCCTCCCGTCGTTGTGAATACCAGCAGGGTGAATGTGCATTGCTCTATTTCTGTGACACGAGAGTTGTATTTTCGCTTCTTTTCATTTTCATGAATCTTGTAGATTAATTTTGCTTGGGGCTGAGATCTCTATACGAGTCCGCATTGGGATGACATACCCTTATATCGAAAAATGCAGCCCTCTGTCGCTCCCAGAAACCCCTACAGTGGACGTCAAGGCGTGCCTCAGGGGCTTGATTAGCCCCTCTGGCAAGCTCTTCGCCTGTAATAGGTTGTAACGCCGGTTCAACTTGTACATCGTAACAAATCATGTCAAGCAGCTCGGCTTGTAGATCGCGTATTTCATTGTGGCCCTGAATAACTAAGCCTCCACGTTGGCAGATCATCGCGTGATCCACTGTAAACATGCTCCCACAAACGCATACTGACGGATTATCAGGTATCGGCCAATCATATCTACTAAGCCTCAAAGCATCACAAAATTCCCGCTTGTTGAGATCAAAATCCATGTCTTTGAGAGGAATAACCGTAAGCCAGTTGGATGCGCCTTTTTCACAGGCGAAGTCCACAGCTCTCTGTGTCTTGTCTGGAAACATAGCCTTCACCTCCTCAAGCTCTTCTCTTAGCCCATGATAATTTTCCCTGCGGGGGGCGTATACCAGTTGTTGTACCTCGGCTTCATCTGGGGTCTCATGGAATTGCTCCTCTATTTTACTCACAAGTGGAGTGCTTACCCTAATGGACGCTGAGTACTCTGCATCCACACTCTCAGATGGATTTATGAGCCCAAGACCTCCCATATGTACCGGCAATGCTACTAGATCGCGCTCTGCCTCAGAGCAGTTACGTCCTGTGAGCGATGGTATAAGCACATCCGAGATTGAACGCTCTAAGGGCTGCAGTAGGTTCCCGATATGCGGTAGTGTTCTCATAAAATACGTCCACCGATGTCTAAGTCCAAGCGTGAATGCTGCGTAACTAGCTTGTGGCTGAGATCTGGCAAACTCTGCCAACCACGTCACTTCTCCCACCCAATCTTGTACCTTGCTACCCACATATTGCTCAAGATAGGACCGTAAGCCCCAAGGTGTTTGCGCCCCTCGGTGGTGATGTTGATACCAGTCCTTGCAAACATTTCCTTCGCGCTGCCTTCCTTTTCCGGCTTAACAACAAGCCAACACTTCTTAGGATTGGGGTAGTATCCAAGGGGTGGACCAGCCTCTCTCAACTCATCCCACCATTGCTTAACCTCTTCCAGGGGTCCTGCTTCAGTGGCATCATCTGCGAACCAACATTGTTTTGCAGTGCTACGGTTATGAAGTAGTAACGGTTGTAAGCTAATTGCGTACATTAACATAGCTAAACGGACTCCTTGTGTAGTTCCTTCTGCAGACTAGAGCTCATTACCACCAACCACATGTAAGTAAGTGTACATGTATGTAAGTGATGGTTACGTAGGTGTCGATCAATGGGCATAGCACTCTGATATTATTTAGTGCGGCGGCTCTGTTTAGTGAATTGAAGGCGTTTGAGGCGTCAACTAGTAAGGCGGCATCAGTTTCATCGGCTTCAAAGATATTGTGCATGGCATGTACTGTGGCTTCCCCGCCACTCTTCTGACCAGCGCATACCTGCGTGGCCCCACTAACGTTAATCACATCTTGTTTTGCGACTGTAGTGACGCATTTGTCAATTATTCTTCTAATCATCTCGCCATTGCCTTTGTCAAGCGGAATAAGGCGACTGG
>NC_090870.1:22263426-22268426 GCF_036669935.1 Montipora foliosa | reverse complement strand
ATAACATTGGCATGACACCAGATCTCAACGATGAATTAAAATAAGAGTGCCAAAGGTATTGACAGGTTGTCCTGTAGTTTCTCAGATAGGGTATGTAGATATGAACGATAACCTGCATCAATTCGCTTCTTTGTTTCCCTTCTAAGAGCCTTGAACTTTCCAAACAATTCAGCTGATTCGTTTGACTTGATGCATTTCCACAGTCTGTTCTTTTTCCTAATTAACTTCATGATATCATTATCAATCCATGGCGGTCGTGAACGTTTCTTAAATGTAATTAACGGAATATGTTGATCAAATGCAGAAGATAAGATGTCTTGAAATCTATGCACGTGTCAGAAAATACCAAATCCCAGCTTAAAATTTGTATTGTCTCTTTTAGACCCTTAAAATCAGCTTTTTTACAACAATAAACCCTCCTCTGCACAATATTCGACCTTTTTTGCTACTCCAGTTGAATTTGAACCCAGCTCGTAATTCAACAAATGCTGCTTCTCCTGGGAATATACTGGATCTGGTTCTAACTAACCATGAATCGTTTGTGAATTAGTTTAGTCTTACTTATTATTGTTTCCTTTGTTCCTTTCTTTACCTGTAAATAAGCAGCAGCCAACTTTGGCAGTTGCACACTAATTTAAAAATTGTACACCTAATTATATATCTTCTATTATTTTGTTTTCCGTAGTTTTTTTTCTTCTTCTTTCTTTTTTATTCTTCCTGAATAGTGAGAATAAAGGTTGTTGTCAAAGGTTAACCAAAACCTGCAGACAGCTTCCCTTGTGAGCACTGCATTTGTTTCTACTGACTGTCCAACAAATACCCAGTGAATTATCGGCAAACTGGTGGTGAAATGTCACCGAGGTATTATCAGTGAAGCATCAGTGAACAGAGACTACATACAGAAAATGAGATCCAGCTTTCTCCAACTAGGGAGAAGAAATAAATCAATATGTCTGGCTTGGATTGATCACAAGTTTCAATAGCGCCATCATGTCCTCTGATGCCAACAATCGGCTTTCCCTCGACAGAAACACAGGTAGCAGTTTTCAATCACCAATGAGACCTGCAATCCATAACTTGGTCGCACAGATCACTGAAAAAGTTACAATCGACAACTCTAAATTCCTGTGCAATTTGCCAGTTTTGGGTCACCAATGTTTTGGCCTCCTAAGAATTATGAATTGAAGGTTCATTTTAATCTCCCTAACCACTCCAAAAAACACATGGCTATCTGCGGCCTTTCCCTACACCAAGGTACGACGGATAGCCGCAAGAATCTGGAACAAAAAATCATCTTCCAAATAGGCATGCTTAATCCTTACGGTATTAACGAACGCTTTTCATTTAACTAATGTATCCTATTTTTCACGTTGCCATGTTACCACCAATAGCGTAGCTCCCACTTTACTATAAAAACTACACATAACCCACAATTCCTCGATTCCCTCTGATGAAGGGATAACGCTTGAAATGTCACCTTTTAGAATCTCTGTATGGTGGTCAATTTACATTATCAACTCCGTTGATAAAACCAAATGTTTGATCCAAGGAAAAGATTGACCCCATGTGTTGACAATTATTTTAGGGTGGGGGTGTTTCAACCTTTGTGTACATGCGTGCATAAACAAACATATGGTCAGATATTTCCAGCTCAAGAAACTTAAATTAATGTACTTAACAAATGCCGGCTTGTTTGTAATCACCAAGTCAATCTCAGTGGCAGAATCATTGGTCACCCCAGTTGGCAGGTCATTTGCGACTACATAATTGAACTGTTGCAGTGACGTCTGCAATCTACTTTTTGAACTTTAAACCAATAATATAAAAGGGTAACCAACAACCTGAAGAACACCACTCCAGGGTGTACCCTCTGAAACGACCAATACAAGCAAGTTTAGTCATGGGCAATAATGGTAAATTAGGTGGATAAGCTCTTAAAGGTGTTTCAACCTTTAGTTGGTCAATGGCCTAGTAAGTTAACACACTCCTAGATATCCAATATTCTCCACATAAATGATAAATAAAAATGGTTTCTGTGTAGTGGAAGTGCACTTAGCTATCAAGCTAGTTCACAGGCACCCCACTTTTAATCATCTGAAAATAACAATTCAAATCAACAGAAACATGATTAAGAAACCCAAATGAAAAGACACAACCAGTTGTCTATTTACAATGCATGGGAGAGTTGAACCTGGGACAACCGGAAACAAATCCAAACCAGAGGTTAGAACAGGATTTTAATCCAGGGCAACTGAAAGCAAACCCAATGCCCTAACCACTGGATCACACCGCCTACTTGTGATATCCAGCCTCATTAAAGACAAGAACAACTACCTCAGGCATTGGGCTTCGGCAAGTTTGCATGGAAGACTGTTTATAACAGCTGGCTTGGCTTCATCAAGCATGGAACAAATGCTTTCCAGTGTTTCACAATAGAGGGTACGTGCTTGTTCTAATTTGTCCTTTAACTTGGATGTTGGAGTCTGTTGAAGAAATCAGAGTATTGCATTACATATTGCTGCTAAATTTAAGATTACTTAACGTGAAGCACACCTTGCATACTGCAGATCCCAATTTACCTGTTCTTTTAGATAAATAAACCTGAATGTAAATTCCTGGAGTTTGACTAATCAAATAATTCTGCAAACAATTTTGTGTGCCACTACTCAAGTGTAGTAGCAGACACAAACCACTGATTGGATTGACACTTGCCCACTCTCTCACAGCAATAAAATTTCTTTAAGGTGAATATTAAGGTGAATATTTGGGGTGCAGGGATGGCGCTGTGGTGAGAGCACTCGCCTTCCACCAATGTGGCCTGGGTTTGATTCCCAGACTCGGCGTCATATGTGGGTTGAGTTTGTTGGTTCTCTACTCTGCACCGAGAGGTTTTCTCCGGGTACTCCGGTTTCCCCTCTTCTCAAAAACCAAAATTTGATTTGATTTGCATTAACTTGTTAATTTCAATTTAGAGTGTCCCCGCTTAGTGCTCTACGGTGCTAGAAGATTAGACACTTAAATAAAGTTCCTTCCTTTCCTTTATATGAAGTAAGATTGTTTTGGTGTTTTTTTGATCGATAATTTGAAAAAAAAAAAGGACTTTCTTGGCCAAAGTTTAAATTGGTTTATACAAACACTACTTATTCAGGGATGCAACAACAGTCACAATATTTCTGTTTCTTTCTTGTTCCCCACAAGGACATACAAGGGGAATTCCATCATTGTTAAAGTTATTGGTATTTGTAAAGCAATGTTAATGTTAAGTGATCTCACTCAACACTACAATGTAGCAGATTTCGGTTTTTGTTTAGTCTTCCCTGCTTGATTGTACATTGGATTTTTGGGATTGTTGTTTTTCCACCATGCATTATAAGAGAAAAAATGAGAAAATCTGTGGCATCTGTTGTAGGCCTTTGACTGGAGAGTCAGAGGATTTCCATAGACCAACTCAAGTGCATGCCAGGGACATTTCTATCATCATTTTATGAGGAAAATAGAAGCTGATATTTCCTTCAAGTTCAGTTGCTATTGGACGGGTTTTGAGCATCATTCACAATGAAGGTCTGTTAATCAAACTGTAATGATATCATGTTTAGATGACCCAGAGTGCTCGAAGAGTGAGCGGCAAAAAAGCACACGTTAGAAAGCAACAGCATTTATCTCTTGCTGTTATTACCACCGAGTTATTAAAAGCATTATTACACAAGCTTGAAACTTTATATGACTTACAGTAACATACAGGGGTGAATACTATTGAACAATCAACAATCGGTAAAACTTACGTATTTGCAAAGTGGCTGAGGCAATGCAGGAGAAATGTTGTTGTTCCTATAGTAAACCAAAGAAGAGTGCACTCACAAAAACATAAAACAAGGTCATTTGTTCGAAACTAGATCAGCAGACAGACCATGAAGGTGTTTTAAATAATAAGTTACAGTATAGCATAGAGGACAAAATTACTAAAAGGTGATTGGCTGAGATAGAAGGCATTTTCCATTAACTTTGGTAATTGCCCCAGGCAAAATTACTGAAAATTCACTGGTTCTTAAGTGAAGAAATAGTTAAATGTTTCTAGCTGTTTTCCAAACAATGGAGTCTCATTTTGAAGCAGTGAATTGCAGAACTGAGACAAATGAACGAAAATGAAAACACTATATACAAAAAAGTACAAACACTGGAAAACATTTTTGTGTCGTGGGCGAATAAAAGAAAGCAGGCAAAAATCTAGCAGAGTACGACTCAGACAACGGCAAAATCCTTGACAAGAAATTTTGCAACATCTGAAAATACACAACGCCATGATATTTATCTTCAATGTTACTCACCCCCATGCAATTACCTACACTTAAGATAAAGAGAGCAATGTTCTCACTTGCTTCTGTTTCCATGTAAGTGGCCCTGGATAATTGATTTTTTTGTACTTACATGTCCCTGGGTCATGCAACCCACCAATAATAGTCCATGAGCCAAACTCCAAAATTTGGGAATTTGGTACCACTTCAAGGGACTAAATGTCTCACTTAGTTTTTGAAAAGGCTCATGTCTATTGTTGCTAAAAAATAGAATAGTGATGGACTGGTGTGGGTTGTATCTTAACAAAGGTGCCTACTAAAGGTATTTTTGCCCTGATTTATGATTATGCAGGAAACATAGATCTTCCCAAGTGTTACTGAAATCCAAAAGGAAAGTTGGGGGTAACCACGCATTTTTCAAAGATAATTCATGAATAATATTTGTATAAAGCTCTAAAATACAAAGCAATGTATGGCATTCTTTCTCAAATTGAAGCTCAATTATCTCTAAAGAATGCATGGTTACTCCCAATTTTCTCCCAATTAATAAGCAACACTGATAGGAAATCCAAGCATCTGGAGATGCGCAGAAGGTATGCGCAATAACAATAGTATGCACCGTCCTTAAGGCCAAGATAGATGGACTTTTGAACAACTCCCTGGCTAAGAAAGGGTCATTGGTCATTGTTTCCATAGCAACCAAAATAT